>NW_028151513.1:0-56074 GCF_964638095.1 Poromitra crassiceps | reverse complement strand
TGGGCTAAGACCGCATTGACTCAGTGCGGTATTCAGCCTCTCTGGTGTCAAGTCTGACTTTGAAAAAAAAAAAAAAAATCCAAAATCAGACAGAGTGTTGACACCAGAGAGGCTAAGACCGCATTGACTCAGTGCGGTATTCAGCCTCTCTGGTGTCAAGTCTGACTTTGAAAAAAAAAAAAAAAATCCAAAATCAGACAGAGTGTTGACACCAGAGAGGCTAAGACCGCATTGACTCAGTGCGGTATTCAGCCTCTCTGGTGTCAAGTCTGACTTTGAAAAAAAAAAAAAAATCCAAAATCAGACCGAGTGTTGAGACCAGAGAGGCTAAGACCGCATTGACTCAGTGCGGTATTCAGCCTCTCTGGTGTCAAGTCTGACTTTGAAAAAAAAAAAAAAAATCCAAAATCAGACAGAGTGTTGAGACCAGAGAGGCTAAGACCGCATTGACTCAGTGCGGTATTCAGCCTCTCTGGTGTCAAGTCTGACTTTGAAAAAAAAAAAAAAAATCCAAAATCAGACAGAGTGTTGAGACCAGAGAGGCTAAGACCGCATTGACTCAGTGCGGTATTCAGCCTCTCTGGTGTCAAGTCTGACTTTGAAAAAAAAAAAAAAATCCAAAATCAGACAGAGTGTTGAGACCAGAGAGGCTAAGACCGCATTGACTCAGTGCGGTATTCAGCCCTCTCTGGTGTCAAGTCTGACTTTGAAAAAAAAAAAAAAAATCCAAAATCAGACAGAGTGTTGACACCAGAGAGGCTAAGACCGCATTGACTCAGTGCGGTATTCAGCTCTCTGGTGTCAAGTCTGATTTTGGAAAAAAAAAAAAAACAACCAAAATCAGACAGAGTGTTGAGACCAGAGAGGCTAAGACCGCATTGACTCAGTGCGGTATTCAGCCTCTCTGGTGTCAAGTCTGACTTTGGAAAAAAAAAAAAAAATCCAAAATCAGACAGAGTGTTGAGACCAGAGAGGCTAAGACCGCATTGACTCAGTGCGGTATTCAGCCTCTCTGGTGTCAAGTCTGACTTTGAAAAAAAAAAAAAAATCCAAAATCAGACAGAGTGTTGACACCAGAGAGGCTAAGACCGCATTGACTCAGTGCGGTATTCAGCCTCTCTGGTGTCAAGTCTGACTTTGAAAAAAAAAAAAAAAATCCAAAATCAGACAGAGTGTTGAGACCAGAGAGGCTAAGACCGCATTGACTCAGTGCGGTATTCAGCCTCTCTGAGTGTCAAGTCTGACTTTGAAAAAAAAAAAAAAAATCCAAAATCAGACAGAGTGTTGACACCAGAGAGGCTAAGACCGCATTGACTCAGTGCGGTATTCAGCCTCTCTGGTGTCAAGTCTGACTTTGAAAAAAAAAAAAAAAATCCAAAATCAGACAGAGTGTTGAGACCAGAGAGGCTAAGACCGCATTGACTCAGTGCGGTATTCAGCCTCTCTGGTGTCAAGTCTGATTTTGAAAAAAAAAAAAAAAATCCAAAATCAGACAGAGTGTTGAGACCAGAGAGGCTAAGACCGCATTGACTCAGTGCGGTATTCAGCCTCTCTGGTGTCAAGTCTGATTTGGAAAAAAAAAAAAAAAATCCAAAATCAGACAGAGTGTTGACACCAGAGAGGCTAAGACCGCATTGACTCAGTGCGGTATTCAGCCTCTCTGGTGTCAAGTCTGACTTTGAAAAAAAAAAAAAAATCCAAAATCAGACAGAGTGTTGAGACCAGAGAGGCTAAGACCGCATTGACTCAGTGCGGTATTCAGCCTCTCTGGTGTCAAGTCTGACTTTGAAAAAAAAAAAAAAAATCCAAAATCAGACAGAGTGTTGAGACCAGAGAGGCTAAGACCGCATTGACTCAGTGCGGTATTCAGCCTCTCTGGTGTCAAGTCTGACTTTGAAAAAAAAAAAAAAAATCCAAAATCAGACAGAGTGTTGACACCAGAGAGGCTAAGACCGCATTGACTCAGTGCGGTATTCAGCCTCTCTGGTGTCAAGTCTGACTTTGAAAAAAAAAAAAAAAAATCCAAAATCAGACAGAGTGTTGAGACCAGAGAGGCTAAGACCGCATTGACTCAGTGCGGTATTCAGCCTCTCTGGTGTCAAGTCTGACTTTGAAAAAAAAAAAAAAAATCCAAAATCAGACAGAGTGTTGAGACCAGAGAGGCTAAGACCGCATTGACTCAGTGCGGTATTCAGCCTCTCTGGTGTCAAGTCTGACTTTGAAAAAAAAAAAAAAATCCAAAATCAGACAGAGTGTTGAGACCAGAGAGGCTAAGACCGCATTGACTCAGTGCGGTATTCAGCCTCTCTGGTGTCAAGTCTGACTTTGAAAAAAAAAAAAAAAATCCAAAATCAGACAGAGTGTTGAGACCAGAGAGGCTAAGACCGCATTGACTCAGTGCGGTATTCAGCCTCTCTGGTGTCAAGTCTGACTTTGAAAAAAAAAAAAAATCCAAAATCAGACAGAGTGTTGACACCAGAGAGGCTAAGACCGCATTGACTCAGTGCGGTATTCAGCCTTCTCTGGTGTCAAGTCTGACTTTGAAAAAAAAAAAAAAAACCAAAATCAGACAGAGTGTTGAGACCAGAGAGGCTAAGACCGCATTGACTCAGTGCGGTATTCAGCCTCTCTGGTGTCAAGTCTGACTTTGGAAAAAAAAAAAAAAATCCAAAATCAGACAGAGTGTTGAGACCAGAGAGGCTAAGACCGCATTGACTCAGTGCGGTATTCAGCCTCTCTGGTGTCAAGTCTGATTTTGGAAAAAAAAAAAAAATCCAAAATCAGACAGAGTGTTGACACCAGAGAGGCTAAGACCGCATTGACTCAGTGCGGTATTCAGCCTCTCTGGTGTCAAGTCTGACTTTGAAAAAAAAAAAAAAAAATCCAAAATCAGACAGAGTGTTGAGACCAGAGAGGCTAAGACCGCATTGACTCAGTGCGGTATTCAGCCTCTCTGGTGTCAAGTCTGACTTTGAAAAAAAAAAAAAAATCCAAAATCAGACAGAGTGTTGACACCAGAGAGGCTAAGACCGCATTGACTCAGTGCGGTATTCAGCTCTCTGGTGTCAAGTCTGATTTTGAAAAAAAAAAAAAAAATCCAAAATCAGACAGAGTGTTGAGACCAGAGAGGCTAAGACCGCATTGACTCAGTGCGGTATTCAGCCTCTCTGGTGTCAAGTCTGATTTTGGAAAAAAAAAAAAAAATCCAAAATCAGACCGAGTGTTGAGACCAGAGAGGCTAAGACCGCATTGACTCAGTGCGGTATTCAGCCTCTCTGGTGTCAAGTCTGACTTTGAAAAAAAAAAAAAAATCCAAAATCAGACAGAGTGTTGACACCAGAGAGGCTAAGACCGCATTGACTCAGTGCGGTATTCAGCCTCTCTGGTGTCAAGTCTGACTTTGAAAAAAAAAAAAAAATCCAAAATCAGACAGAGTGTTGAGACCAGAGAGGCTAAGACCGCATTGACTCAGTGCGGTATTCAGCCTCTCTGGTGTCAAGTCTGACTTTGAAAAAAAAAAAAAAAATCCAAAATCAGACAGAGTGTTGAGACCAGAGAGGCTAAGACCGCATTGACTCAGTGCGGTATTCAGCCTCTCTGGTGTCAAGTCTGACTTTGAAAAAAAAAAAAAAATCCAAAATCAGACAGAGTGTTGAGACCAGAGAGGCTAAGACCGCATTGACTCAGTGCGGTATTCAGCCTCTCTGGTGTCAAGTCTGACTTTGAAAAAAAAAAAAAAATCCAAAATCAGACAGAGTGTTGAGACCAGAGAGGCTAAGACCGCATTGACTCAGTGCGGTATTCAGCCTCTCTGGTGTCAAGTCTGACTTTGAAAAAAAAAAAAAAAATCCAAAATCAGACAGAGTGTTGAGACCAGAGAGGCTAAGACCGCATTGACTCAGTGCGGTATTCAGCCTCTCTGGTGTCAAGTCTGACTTTGAAAAAAAAAAAAAATCCAAAATCAGACAGAGTGTTGACACCAGAGAGGCTAAGACCGCATTGACTCAGTGCGGTATTCAGCCTCTCTGGTGTCAAGTCTGACTTTGAAAAAAAAAAAAAAATCCAAAATCAGACAGAGTGTTGAGACCAGAGAGGCTAAGACCGCATTGACTCAGTGCGGTATTCAGCCTCTCTGGTGTCAAGTCTGACTTTGAAAAAAAAAAAAAAAATCCAAAATCAGACAGAGTGTTGAGACCAGAGAGGCTAAGACCGCATTGACTCAGTGCGGTATTCAGCCTCTCTGGTGTCAAGTCTGACTTTGAAAAAAAAAAAAAAATCCAAAATCAGACAGAGTGTTGAGACCAGAGAGGCTAAGACCGCATTGACTCAGTGCGGTATTCAGCCTCTCTGGTGTCAAGTCTGACTTTGAAAAAAAAAAAAAAAATCCAAAATCAGACAGAGTGTTGAGACCAGAGAGGCTAAGACCGCATTGACTCAGTGCGGTATTCAGCCTCTCTGGTGTCAAGTCTGACTTTGAAAAAAAAAAAAAAAATCCAAAATCAGACAGAGTGTTGACACCAGAGAGGCTAAGACCGCATTGACTCAGTGCGGTATTCAGCCTCTCTGGTGTCAAGTCTGACTTTGAAAAAAAAAAAAAAAAATCCAAAATCAGACAGAGTGTTGACACCAGAGAGGCTAAGACCGCATTGACTCAGTGCGGTATTCAGCCTCTCTGGTGTCAAGTCTGACTTTGAAAAAAAAAAAAAAAATCCAAAATCAGACAGAGTGTTGAGACCAGAGAGGCTAAGACCGCATTGACTCAGTGCGGTATTCAGCCTCTCTGGTGTCAAGTCTGACTTTGAAAAAAAAAAAAAAATCCAAAATCAGACAGAGTGTTGAGACCAGAGAGGCTAAGACCGCATTGACTCAGTGCGGTATTCAGCCTCTCTGGTGTCAAGTCTGACTTTGAAAAAAAAAAAAAAATCCAAAATCAGACAGAGTGTTGACACCAGAGAGGCTAAGACCGCATTGACTCAGTGCGGTATTCAGCCTCTCTGGTGTCAAGTCTGACTTTGAAAAAAAAAAAAAAATCCAAAATCAGACAGAGTGTTGACACCAGAGAGGCTAAGACCGCATTGACTCAGTGCGGTATTCAGCTTCTCTGGTGTCAAGTCTGATTTTGAAAAAAAAAAAAAAAACCAAAATCAGACAGAGTGTTGAGACCAGAGAGGCTAAGACCGCATTGACTCAGTGCGGTATTCAGCCTCTCTGGTGTCAAGTCTGATTTTGGAAAAAAAAAAAAAAATCCAAAATCAGACCGAGTGTTGAGACCAGAGAGGCTAAGACCGCATTGACTCAGTGCGGTATTCAGCCTCTCTGGTGTCAAGTCTGACTTTGAAAAAAAAAAAAAATCCAAAATCAGACAGAGTGTTGACAACCAGAGAGGCTAAGACCGCATGACTCAGTGCGGTATTCAGCCTCTCTGGTGTCAAGTCTGACTTTGAAAAAAAAAAAAAAATCCAAAATCAGACAGAGTGTTGAGACCAGAGAGGCTAAGACCGCATTGACTCAGTGCGGTATTCAGCCTCTCTGGTGTCAAGTCTGACTTTGAAAAAAAAAAAAAAAATCCAAAATCAGACAGAGTGTTGACACCAGAGAGGCTAAGACCGCATTGACTCAGTGCGGTATTCAGCTTCTCTGGTGTCAAGTCTGATTTTGGAAAAAAAAAAAAAACAACCAAAATCAGACAGAGTGTTGAGACCAGAGAGGCTAAGACCGCATTGACTCAGTGCGGTATTCAGCCTCTCTGGTGTCAAGTCTGATTTTGGGAAAAAAAAAAAAAAATCCAAAATCAGACCGAGTGTTGAGACCAGAGAGGCTAAGACCGCATTGACTCAGTGCGGTATTCAGCCTCTCTGGTGTCAAGTCTGACTTTGAAAAAAAAAAAAAAAATCCAAAATCAGACAGAGTGTTGAGACCAGAGAGGCTAAGACCGCATTGACTCAGTGCGGTATTCAGCCTCTCTGGTGTCAAGTCTGACTTTGAAAAAAAAAAAAAAAATCCAAAATCAGACAGAGTGTTGAGACCAGAGAGGCTAAGACCGCATTGACTCAGTGCGGTATTCAGCCTCTCTGGTGTCAAGTCTGATTTTGAAAAAAAAAAAAAAAATCCAAAATCAGACAGAGTGTTGACACCAGAGAGGCTAAGACCGCATTGACTCAGTGCGGTATTCAGCCTCTCTGGTGTCAAGTCTGACTTTGAAAAAAAAAAAAAAAATCCAAAATCAGACAGAGTGTTGAGACCAGAGAGGCTAAGACCGCATTGACTCAGTGCGGTATTCAGCCTCTCTGGTGTCAAGTCTGACTTTGAAAAAAAAAAAAAAAATCCAAAATCAGAGTGTTGACACCAGAGAGGCTAAGACCGCATTGACTCAGTGCGGTATTCAGCCTCTCTGGTGTCAAGTCTGACTTTGAAAAAAAAAAAAAAAATCCAAAATCAGACAGAGTGTTGACACCAGAGAGGCTAAGACCGCATTGACTCAGTGCGGTATTCAGCCTCTCTGGTGTCAAGTCTGACTTTGGAAAAAAAAAAAAATCCAAAATCAGACAGAGTGTTGAGACCAGAGAGGCTAAGACTGCATTGACTCAGTGCGGTATTCAGCCTCTCTGGTGTCAAGTCTGACTTTGAAAAAAAAAAAAAAAATCCAAAATCAGACAGAGTGTTGACACCAGAGAGGCTAAGACCGCATTGACTCAGTGCGGTATTCAGCCTCTCTGGTGTCAAGTCTGACTTTGAAAAAAAAAAAAAAATCCAAAATCAGACAGAGTGTTGAGACCAGAGAGGCTAAGACCGCATTGACTCAGTGCGGTATTCAGCCTCTCTGGTGTCAAGTCTGACTTTGAAAAAAAAAAAAAAATCCAAAATCAGACAGAGTGTTGAGACCAGAGAGGCTAAGACCGCATTGACTCAGTGCGGTATTCAGCCTCTCTGGTGTCAAGTCTGACTTTGAAAAAAAAAAAAAAAATCCAAAATCAGAGTGTTGACACCAGAGAGGCTAAGACCGCATTGACTCAGTGCGGTATTCAGCCTCTCTGGTGTCAAGTCTGACTTTGAAAAAAAAAAAAAAAATCCAAAATCAGACAGAGTGTTGACACCAGAGAGGCTAAGACCGCATTGACTCAGTGCGGTATTCAGCCTCTCTGGTGTCAAGTCTGACTTTGAAAAAAAAAAAAAAAATCCAAAATCAGACAGAGTGTTGAGACCAGAGAGGCTAAGACCGCATTGACTCAGTGCGGTATTCAGCCTCTCTGGTGTCAAGTCTGACTTTGAAAAAAAAAAAAAAAATCCAAAATCAGACAGAGTGTTGAGACCAGAGAGGCTAAGACCGCATTGACTCAGTGCGGTATTCAGCCTCTCTGGTGTCAAGTCTGACTTTGAAAAAAAAAAAAAAAATCCAAAATCAGACAGTGTTGAGACCAGAGAGGCTAAGACCGCATTGACTCAGTGCGGTATTCAGCCTCTCTGGTGTCAAGTCTGACTTTGGAAAAAAAAAAAAAATCCAAAATCAGACAGAGTGTTGAGACCAGAGAGGCTAAGACTGCATTGACTCAGTGCGGTATTCAGCCTCTCTGGTTTCAAGTCTGATTTTGGAAAAAAAAAAAAAAAAATCCAAAATCAGACAGAGTGTTGACACCAGAGAGGCTAAGACCGCATTGACTCAGTGCGGTATTCAGCTTCTCTGGTGTCAAGTCTGATTTTGGAAAAAAAAAAAAAAACAACCAAAATCAGACAGAGTGTTGAGACCAGAGAGGCTAAGACCGCATTGACTCAGTGCGGTATTCAGCCTCTCTGGTGTCAAGTCTGATTTTGGGAAAAAAAAAAAAAAATCCAAAATCAGACCGAGTGTTGAGACCAGAGAGGCTAAGACCGCATTGACTCAGTGCGGTATTCAGCCTCTCTGGTGTCAAGTCTGATTTTGGAAAAAAAAAAAAAATCCAAAATCAGACAGAGTGTTGACACCAGAGAGGCTAAGACCGCATTGACTCAGTGCGGTATTCAGCCTCTCTGGTGTCAAGTCTGACTTTGAAAAAAAAAAAAAAAATCCAAAATCAGACAGAGTGTTGAGACCAGAGAGGCTAAGACCGCATTGACTCAGTGCGGTATTCAGCCTCTCTGGTGTCAAGTCTGACTTTGGAAAAAAAAAAAAAATCCAAAATCAGACAGAGTGTTGAGACCAGAGAGGCTAAGACTGCATTGACTCAGTGCGGTATTCAGCCTCTCTGGTTTCAAGTCTGATTTTGGAAAAAAAAAAAAAAAAAATCCAAAATCAGACAGAGTGTTGACACCAGAGAGGCTAAGACCGCATTGACTCAGTGCGGTATTCAGCTTCTCTGGTGTCAAGTCTGATTTTGGAAAAAAAAAAAAAACAACCAAAATCAGACAGAGTGTTGAGACCAGAGAGGCTAAGACCGCATTGACTCAGTGCGGTATTCAGCCTCTCTGGTGTCAAGTCTGATTTTTGGAAAAAAAAAAAAAAATCCAAAATCAGACCGAGTGTTGAGACCAGAGAGGCTAAGACAGCATTGACTCAGTGCGGTATTCAGCCTCTCTGGTGTCAAGTCTGACTTTGAAAAAAAAAAAAAAAATCCAAAATCAGACAGAGTGTTGACACCAGAGAGGCTAAGACCGCATTGACTCAGTGCGGTATTCAGCCTCTCTGGTGTCAAGTCTGACTTTGAAAAAAAAAAAAAAAATCCAAATCAGACAGAGTGTTGAGACCAGAGAGGCTAAGACCGCATTGACTCAGTGCGGTATTCAGCCTCTCTGGTGTCAAGTCTGACTTTGAAAAAAAAAAAAAAAATCCAAAATCAGACAGAGTGTTGAGACCAGAGAGGCTAAGACCGCATTGACTCAGTGCGGTATTCAGCCTCTCTGGTGTCAAGTCTGACTTTGAAAAAAAAAAAAAAAATCCAAAATCAGACAGAGTGTTGAGACCAGAGAGGCTAAGACCGCATTGACTCAGTGCGGTATTCAGCCTCTCTGGTGTCAAGTCTGACTTTGAAAAAAAAAAAAAAATCCAAAATCAGACAGAGTGTTGAGACCAGAGAGGCTAAGACCGCATTGACTCAGTGCGGTATTCAGCCTCTCTGGTGTCAAGTCTGACTTTGAAAAAAAAAAAAAAAATCCAAAATCAGACAGAGTGTTGAGACCAGAGAGGCTAAGACCGCATTGACTCAGTGCGGTATTCAGCCTCTCTGGTGTCAAGTCTGACTTTGGAAAAAAAAAAAATCCAAAATCAGACAGAGTGTTGAGACCAGAGAGGCTAAGACTGCATTGACTCAGTGCGGTATTCAGCCTCTCTGGTGTCAAGTCTGACTTTGAAAAAAAAAAAAAAAATCCAAAATCAGACAGAGTGTTGACACCAGAGAGGCTAAGACCGCATTGACTCAGTGCGGTATTCAGCCTCTCTGGTGTCAAGTCTGACTTTGAAAAAAAAAAAAAAATCCAAAATCAGACAGAGTGTTGAGACCAGAGAGGCTAAGACCGCATTGACTCAGTGCGGTATTCAGCCTCTCTGGTGTCAAGTCTGACTTTGAAAAAAAAAAAAAAATCCAAAATCAGACAGAGTGTTGAGACCAGAGAGGCTAAGACCGCATTGACTCAGTGCGGTATTCAGCCTCTCTGGTGTCAAGTCTGACTTTGAAAAAAAAAAAAAAAATCCAAAATCAGAGTGTTGACACCAGAGAGGCTAAGACCGCATTGACTCAGTGCGGTATTCAGCCTCTCTGGTGTCAAGTCTGACTTTGAAAAAAAAAAAAAAAATCCAAAATCAGACAGAGTGTTGACACCAGAGAGGCTAAGACCGCATTGACTCAGTGCGGTATTCAGCCTCTCTGGTGTCAAGTCTGACTTTGAAAAAAAAAAAAAAAATCCAAAATCAGACAGAGTGTTGAGACCAGAGAGGCTAAGACCGCATTGACTCAGTGCGGTATTCAGCCTCTCTGGTGTCAAGTCTGACTTTGAAAAAAAAAAAAAAAATCCAAAATCAGACAGAGTGTTGAGACCAGAGAGGCTAAGACCGCATTGACTCAGTGCGGTATTCAGCCTCTCTGGTGTCAAGTCTGACTTTGAAAAAAAAAAAAAAAATCCAAAATCAGACAGAGTGTTGAGACCAGAGAGGCTAAGACCGCATTGACTCAGTGCGGTATTCAGCCTCTCTGGTGTCAAGTCTGACTTTGGAAAAAAAAAAAAAATCCAAAATCAGACAGAGTGTTGAGACCAGAGAGGCTAAGACTGCATTGACTCAGTGCGGTATTCAGCCTCTCTGGTTTCAAGTCTGATTTTGGAAAAAAAAAAAAAAAAAATCCAAAATCAGACAGAGTGTTGACACCAGAGAGGCTAAGACCGCATTGACTCAGTGCGGTATTCAGCTTCTCTGGTGTCAAGTCTGATTTTGGAAAAAAAAAAAAAAAAAACCAAAATCAGACAGAGTGTTGAGACCAGAGAGGCTAAGACCGCATTGACTCAGTGCGGTATTCAGCCTCTCTGGTGTCAAGTCTGATTTTGGGAAAAAAAAAAAAAAATCCAAAATCAGACCGAGTGTTGAGACCAGAGAGGCTAAGACCGCATTGACTCAGTGCGGTATTCAGCCTCTCTGGTGTCAAGTCTGATTTTGGAAAAAAAAAAAAAATCCAAAATCAGACAGAGTGTTGACACCAGAGAGGCTAAGACCGCATTGACTCAGTGCGGTATTCAGCCTCTCTGGTGTCAAGTCTGACTTTGAAAAAAAAAAAAAAAATCCAAAATCAGACAGAGTGTTGAGACCAGAGAGGCTAAGACCGCATTGACTCAGTGCGGTATTCAGCCTCTCTGGTGTCAAGTCTGACTTTGAAAAAAAAAAAAAAAATCCAAAATCAGACAGAGTGTTGAGACCAGAGAGGCTAAGACCGCATTGACTCAGTGCGGTATTCAGCCTCTCTGGTGTCAAGTCTGACTTTGAAAAAAAAAAAAAAATCCAAAATCAGACAGAGTGTTGAGACCAGAGAGGCTAAGACCGCATTGACTCAGTGCGGTATTCAGCCTCTCTGGTGTCAAGTCTGACTTTGAAAAAAAAAAAAAAAATCCAAAATCAGAGTGTTGACACCAGAGAGGCTAAGACCGCATTGACTCAGTGCGGTATTCAGCCTCTCTGGTGTCAAGTCTGACTTTGAAAAAAAAAAAAAAAATCCAAAATCAGACAGAGTGTTGACACCAGAGAGGCTAAGACCGCATTGACTCAGTGCGGTATTCAGCCTCTCTGGTGTCAAGTCTGACTTTGAAAAAAAAAAAAAAAATCCAAAATCAGACAGAGTGTTGAGACCAGAGAGGCTAAGACCGCATTGACTCAGTGCGGTATTCAGCCTCTCTGGTGTCAAGTCTGACTTTGAAAAAAAAAAAAAAAATCCAAAATCAGACAGAGTGTTGAGACCAGAGAGGCTAAGACCGCATTGACTCAGTGCGGTATTCAGCCTCTCTGGTGTCAAGTCTGACTTTGAAAAAAAAAAAAAAAATCCAAAATCAGACAGTGTTGAGACCAGAGAGGCTAAGACCGCATTGACTCAGTGCGGTATTCAGCCTCTCTGGTGTCAAGTCTGACTTTGGAAAAAAAAAAAAAATCCAAAATCAGACAGAGTGTTGAGACCAGAGAGGCTAAGACTGCATTGACTCAGTGCGGTATTCAGCCTCTCTGGTTTCAAGTCTGATTTTGGAAAAAAAAAAAAAAAAATCCAAAATCAGACAGAGTGTTGACACCAGAGAGGCTAAGACCGCATTGACTCAGTGCGGTATTCAGCTTCTCTGGTGTCAAGTCTGATTTTGGAAAAAAAAAAAAAAACAACCAAAATCAGACAGAGTGTTGAGACCAGAGAGGCTAAGACCGCATTGACTCAGTGCGGTATTCAGCCTCTCTGGTGTCAAGTCTGATTTTGGGAAAAAAAAAAAAAAATCCAAAATCAGACCGAGTGTTGAGACCAGAGAGGCTAAGACCGCATTGACTCAGTGCGGTATTCAGCCTCTCTGGTGTCAAGTCTGATTTTGGAAAAAAAAAAAAAATCCAAAATCAGACAGAGTGTTGACACCAGAGAGGCTAAGACCGCATTGACTCAGTGCGGTATTCAGCCTCTCTGGTGTCAAGTCTGACTTTGAAAAAAAAAAAAAAAATCCAAAATCAGACAGAGTGTTGAGACCAGAGAGGCTAAGACCGCATTGACTCAGTGCGGTATTCAGCCTCTCTGGTGTCAAGTCTGACTTTGGAAAAAAAAAAAAAATCCAAAATCAGACAGAGTGTTGAGACCAGAGAGGCTAAGACTGCATTGACTCAGTGCGGTATTCAGCCTCTCTGGTTTCAAGTCTGATTTTGGAAAAAAAAAAAAAAAAAAATCCAAAATCAGACAGAGTGTTGACACCAGAGAGGCTAAGACCGCATTGACTCAGTGCGGTATTCAGCTTCTCTGGTGTCAAGTCTGATTTTGGAAAAAAAAAAAAAACAACCAAAATCAGACAGAGTGTTGAGACCAGAGAGGCTAAGACCGCATTGACTCAGTGCGGTATTCAGCCTCTCTGGTGTCAAGTCTGATTTTTGGAAAAAAAAAAAAAAATCCAAAATCAGACCGAGTGTTGAGACCAGAGAGGCTAAGACAGCATTGACTCAGTGCGGTATTCAGCCTCTCTGGTGTCAAGTCTGACTTTGAAAAAAAAAAAAAAAATCCAAAATCAGACAGAGTGTTGACACCAGAGAGGCTAAGACCGCATTGACTCAGTGCGGTATTCAGCCTCTCTGGTGTCAAGTCTGACTTTGAAAAAAAAAAAAAAAATCCAAATCAGACAGAGTGTTGAGACCAGAGAGGCTAAGACCGCATTGACTCAGTGCGGTATTCAGCCTCTCTGGTGTCAAGTCTGACTTTGAAAAAAAAAAAAAAAATCCAAAATCAGACAGAGTGTTGAGACCAGAGAGGCTAAGACCGCATTGACTCAGTGCGGTATTCAGCCTCTCTGGTGTCAAGTCTGACTTTGAAAAAAAAAAAAAAAATCCAAAATCAGACAGAGTGTTGAGACCAGAGAGGCTAAGACCGCATTGACTCAGTGCGGTATTCAGCCTCTCTGGTGTCAAGTCTGACTTTGAAAAAAAAAAAAAAAATCCAAAATCAGACAGAGTGTTGAGACCAGAGAGGCTAAGACCGCATTGACTCAGTGCGGTATTCAGCCTCTCTGGTGTCAAGTCTGACTTTGAAAAAAAAAAAAAAAATCCAAAATCAGACAGAGTGTTGAGACCAGAGAGGCTAAGACCGCATTGACTCAGTGCGGTATTCAGCCTCTCTGGTGTCAAGTCTGACTTTGGAAAAAAAAAAAATCCAAAATCAGACAGAGTGTTGAGACCAGAGAGGCTAAGACTGCATTGACTCAGTGCGGTATTCAGCCTCTCTGGTGTCAAGTCTGACTTTGAAAAAAAAAAAAAAAATCCAAAATCAGACAGAGTGTTGACACCAGAGAGGCTAAGACCGCATTGACTCAGTGCGGTATTCAGCCTCTCTGGTGTCAAGTCTGACTTTGAAAAAAAAAAAAAAATCCAAAATCAGACAGAGTGTTGAGACCAGAGAGGCTAAGACCGCATTGACTCAGTGCGGTATTCAGCCTCTCTGGTGTCAAGTCTGACTTTGAAAAAAAAAAAAAAATCCAAAATCAGACAGAGTGTTGAGACCAGAGAGGCTAAGACCGCATTGACTCAGTGCGGTATTCAGCCTCTCTGGTGTCAAGTCTGACTTTGAAAAAAAAAAAAAAAATCCAAAATCAGAGTGTTGACACCAGAGAGGCTAAGACCGCATTGACTCAGTGCGGTATTCAGCCTCTCTGGTGTCAAGTCTGACTTTGAAAAAAAAAAAAAAAATCCAAAATCAGACAGAGTGTTGACACCAGAGAGGCTAAGACCGCATTGACTCAGTGCGGTATTCAGCCTCTCTGGTGTCAAGTCTGACTTTGAAAAAAAAAAAAAAAATCCAAAATCAGACAGAGTGTTGAGACCAGAGAGGCTAAGACCGCATTGACTCAGTGCGGTATTCAGCCTCTCTGGTGTCAAGTCTGACTTTGAAAAAAAAAAAAAAAATCCAAAATCAGACAGAGTGTTGAGACCAGAGAGGCTAAGACCGCATTGACTCAGTGCGGTATTCAGCCTCTCTGGTGTCAAGTCTGACTTTGAAAAAAAAAAAAAAAATCCAAAATCAGACAGAGTGTTGAGACCAGAGAGGCTAAGACCGCATTGACTCAGTGCGGTATTCAGCCTCTCTGGTGTCAAGTCTGACTTTGGAAAAAAAAAAAAAAATCCAAAATCAGACAGAGTGTTGAGACCAGAGAGGCTAAGACTGCATTGACTCAGTGCGGTATTCAGCCTCTCTGGTTTCAAGTCTGATTTTGGAAAAAAAAAAAAAAAAAATCCAAAATCAGACAGAGTGTTGACACCAGAGAGGCTAAGACCGCATTGACTCAGTGCGGTATTCAGCTTCTCTGGTGTCAAGTCTGATTTTGGAAAAAAAAAAAAAAAAAACCAAAATCAGACAGAGTGTTGAGACCAGAGAGGCTAAGACCGCATTGACTCAGTGCGGTATTCAGCCTCTCTGGTGTCAAGTCTGATTTTGGGAAAAAAAAAAAAAAATCCAAAATCAGACCGAGTGTTGAGACCAGAGAGGCTAAGACCGCATTGACTCAGTGCGGTATTCAGCCTCTCTGGTGTCAAGTCTGATTTTGGAAAAAAAAAAAAAATCCAAAATCAGACAGAGTGTTGACACCAAAGAGGCTAAGACCGCATTGACTCAGTGCGGTATTCAGCCTCTCTGGTGTCAAGTCTGACTTTGAAAAAAAAAAAAAAAATCCAAAATCAGACAGAGTGTTGAGACCAGAGAGGCTAAGACCGCATTGACTCAGTGCGGTATTCAGCCTCTCTGGTGTCAAGTCTGACTTTGAAAAAAAAAAAAAAAATCCAAAATCAGACAGAGTGTTGAGACCAGAGAGGCTAAGACCGCATTGACTCAGTGCGGTATTCAGCCTCTCTGGTGTCAAGTCTGACTTTGAAAAAAAAAAAAAAAATCCAAAATCAGACAGAGTGTTGACACCAGAGAGGCTAAGACCGCATTGACTCAGTGCGGTATTCAGCCTCTCTGGTGTCAAGTCTGACTTTGAAAAAAAAAAAAAAATCCAAAATCAGACAGAGTGTTGAGACCAGAGAGGCTAAGACCGCATTGACTCAGTGCGGTATTCAGCCTCTCTGGTGTCAAGTCTGACTTTGAAAAAAAAAAAAAAAATCCAAAATCAGACAGAGTGTTGAGACCAGAGAGGCTAAGACCGCATTGACTCAGTGCGGTATTCAGCCTCTCTGGTGTCAAGTCTGACTTTGAAAAAAAAAAAAAAATCCAAAATCAGACAGAGTGTTGACACCAGAGAGGCTAAGACCGCATTGACTCAGTGCGGTATTCAGCTTCTCTGGTGTCAAGTCTGATTTTGGAAAAAAAAAAAAAACAACCAAAATCAGACAGAGTGTTGAGACCAGAGAGGCTAAGACCGCATTGACTCAGTGCGGTATTCAGCCTCTCTGGTGTCAAGTCTGATTTTGGGAAAAAAAAAAAAAAAATCCAAAATCAGACCGAGTGTTGAGACCAGAGAGGCTAAGACCGCATTGACTCAATGCGGTATTCAGCCTCTCTGGTGTCAAGTCTGATTTTGGAAAAAAAAAAAAAATCCAAAATCAGACAGAGTGTTGACACCAGAGAGGCTAAGACCGCATTGACTCAGTGCGGTATTCAGCCTCTCTGGTGTCAAGTCTGACTTTGAAAAAAAAAAAAAAAATCCAAAATCAGACAGAGTGTTGAGACCAGAGAGGCTAAGACCGCATTGACTCAGTGCGGTATTCAGCCTCTCTGGTGTCAAGTCTGATTTTGGAAAAAAAAAAAAAAAAATCCAAAATCAGACAGAGTGTTGAGACCAGAGAGGCTAAGACCGCATTGACTCAGTGCGGTATTCAGCCTCTCTGGTGTCAAGTCTGACTTTGAAAAAAAAAAAAAAAATCCAAAATCAGACAGAGTGTTGAGACCAGAGAGGCTAAGACCGCATTGACTCAGTGCGGTATTCAGCCTCTCTGGTGTCAAGTCTGACTTTGAAAAAAAAAAAAAAATCCAAAATCAGACAGAGTGTTGAGACCAGAGAGGCTAAGACCGCATTGACTCAGTGCGGTATTCAGCCTCTCTGGTGTCAAGTCTGACTTTGAAAAAAAAAAAAAAAATCCAAAATCAGACAGAGTGTTGAGACCAGAGAGGCTAAGACCGCATTGACTCAGTGCGGTATTCAGCCTCTCTGGTGTCAAGTCTGACTTTGGAAAAAAAAAAAAAATCCAAAATCAGACAGAGTGTTGAGACCAGAGAGGCTAAGACTGCATTGACTCAGTGCGGTATTCAGCCTCTCTGGTTTCAAGTCTGATTTTGGAAAAAAAAAAAAAAAAAATCCAAAATCAGACAGAGTGTTGACACCAGAGAGGCTAAGACCGCATTGACTCAGTGCGGTATTCAGCTTCTCTGGTGTCAAGTCTGATTTTGGAAAAAAAAAAAAAAACAACCAAAATCAGACAGAGTGTTGAGACCAGAGAGGCTAAGACCGCATTGACTCAGTGCGGTATTCAGCCTCTCTGGTGTCAAGTCTGATTTTGGGAAAAAAAAAAAAAAATCCAAAATCAGACCGAGTGTTGAGACCAGAGAGGCTAAGACCGCATTGACTCAGTGCGGTATTCAGCCTCTCTGGTGTCAAGTCTGATTTTGGAAAAAAAAAAAAAATCCAAAATCAGACAGAGTGTTGACACCAGAGAGGCTAAGACCGCATTGACTCAGTGCGGTATTCAGCCTCTCTGGTGTCAAGTCTGACTTTGAAAAAAAAAAAAAAAATCCAAAATCAGACAGAGTGTTGAGACCAGAGAGGCTAAGACCGCATTGACTCAGTGCGGTATTCAGCCTCTCTGGTGTCAAGTCTGACTTTGAAAAAAAAAAAAAAATCCAAAATCAGACAGAGTGTTGAGACCAGAGAGGCTAAGACCCGCATTGACTCAGTGCGGTATTCAGCCTCTCTGGTGTCAAGTCTGACTTTGAAAAAAAAAAAAAAAATCCAAAATCAGACAGAGTGTTGACACCAGAGAGGCTAAGACCGCATTGACTCAGTGCGGTATTCAGCCTCTCTGGTGTCAAGTCTGACTTTGAAAAAAAAAAAAAAATCCAAAATCAGACAGAGTGTTGAGACCAGAGAGGCTAAGACCGCATTGACTCAGTGCGGTATTCAGCCTCTCTGGTGTCAAGTCTGACTTTGAAAAAAAAAAAAAAAATCCAAAATCAGACAGAGTGTTGAGACCAGAGAGGCTAAGACCGCATTGACTCAGTGCGGTATTCAGCCTCTCTGGTGTCAAGTCTGACTTTGAAAAAAAAAAAAAAATCCAAAATCAGACAGAGTGTTGACACCAGAGAGGCTAAGACCGCATTGACTCAGTGCGGTATTCAGCTTCTCTGGTGTCAAGTCTGATTTGAAAAAAAAAAAAACAACCAAAATCAGACAGAGTGTTGAGACCAGAGAGGCTAAGACCGCATTGACTCAGTGCGGTATTCAGCCTCTCTGGTGTCAAGTCTGATTTGGGAAAAAAAAAAAAAAATCCAAAATCAGACCGAGTGTTGAGACCAGAGAGGCTAAGACCGCATTGACTCAATGCGGTATTCAGCCTCTCTGGTGTCAAGTCTGATTTTGGAAAAAAAAAAAAAATCCAAAATCAGACAGAGTGTTGACACCAGAGAGGCTAAGACCGCATTGACTCAGTGCGGTATTCAGCCTCTCTGGTGTCAAGTCTGACTTTGAAAAAAAAAAAAAAATCCAAAATCAGACAGAGTGTTGAGACCAGAGAGGCTAAGACCGCATTGACTCAGTGCGGTATTCAGCCTCTCTGGTGTCAAGTCTGACTTTGGAAAAAAAAAAAAAAAAATCCAAAATCAGACAGAGTGTTGAGACCAGAGAGGCTAAGACCGCATTGACTCAGTGCGGTATTCAGCCTCTCTGGTGTCAAGTCTGACTTTGAAAAAAAAAAAAAAATCCAAAATCAGACAGAGTGTTGAGACCAGAGAGGCTAAGACCGCATTGACTCAGTGCGGTATTCAGCCTCTCTGGTGTCAAGTCTGACTTTGAAAAAAAAAAAAAAATCCAAAATCAGACAGAGTGTTGAGACCAGAGAGGCTAAGACCGCATTGACTCAGTGCGGTATTCAGCCTCTCTGGTGTCAAGTCTGACTTTGAAAAAAAAAAAAAAAAAATCCAAAATCAGACAGAGTGTTGCAGACCAGAGAGGCTAAGACCGCATTGACTCAGTGCGGTATTCAGCCTCTCTGGTGTCAAGTCTGACTTTGGAAAAAAAAAAAAAATCCAAAATCAGACAGAGTGTTGAGACCAGAGAGGCTAAGACTGCATTGACTCAGTGCGGTATTCAGCCTCTCTGGTTTCAAGTCTGATTTTGAAAAAAAAAAAAAAAAATCCAAAATCAGACAGAGTGTTGAGCACCAGAGAGGCTAAGACCGCATTGACTCAGTGCGGTATTCAGCTTCTCTGGTGTCAAGTCTGATTTTGGAAAAAAAAAAAAAAACAACCAAAATCAGACAGAGTGTTGAGACCAGAGAGGCTAAGACCGCATTGACTCAGTGCGGTATTCAGCCTCTCTGGTGTCAAGTCTGATTTTGGAAAAAAAAAAAAAAATCCAAAATCAGACCGAAATCAGACCGAGTGTTGAGACCAGAGAGGCTAAGACCGCATTGACTCAGTGCGGTATTCAGCCTCTCTGGTGTCAAGTCTGATTTTGGAAAAAAAAAAAAAATCCAAAATCAGACAGAGTGTTGACACCAGAGAGGCTAAGACCGCATTGACTCAGTGCGGTATTCAGCCTCTCTGGTGTCAAGTCTGACTTTGAAAAAAAAAAAAAAAAAATCCAAATCAGACAGAGTGTTGAGACCAGAGAGGCTAAGACCGCATTGACTCAGTGCGGTATTCAGCCTCTCTGGTGTCAAGTCTGACTTTGAAAAAAAAAAAAAAAAATCCAAAATCAGACAGAGTGTTGAGACCAGAGAGGCTAAGACCGCATTGACTCAGTGCGGTATTCAGCCTCTCTGGTGTCAAGTCTGACTTTGAAAAAAAAAAAAAAAATCCAAAATCAGACAGAGTGTTGACACCAGAGAGGCTAAGACCGCATTGACTCAGTGCGGTATTCAGCCTCTCTGGTGTCAAGTCTGACTTTGAAAAAAAAAAAAAAAATCCAAAATCAGACAGAGTGTTGAGACCAGAGAGGCTAAGACCGCATTGACTCAGTGCGGTATTCAGCCTCTCTGGTGTCAAGTCTGACTTTGAAAAAAAAAAAAAAAATCCAAAATCAGACAGAGTGTTGAGACCAGAGAGGCTAAGACCGCATTGACTCAGTGCGGTATTCAGCCTCTCTGGTGTCAAGTCTGACTTTGAAAAAAAAAAAAAAAATCCAAAATCAGACAGAGTGTTGACACCAGAGAGGCTAAGACCGCATTGACTCAGTGCGGTATTCAGCTTCTCTGGTGTCAAGTCTGATTTTGGAAAAAAAAAAAAAACAACCAAAATCAGACAGAGTGTTGAGACCAGAGAGGCTAAGACCGCATTGACTCAGTGCGGTATTCAGCCTCTCTGGTGTCAAGTCTGATTTTGGGGAAAAAAAAAAAAAAATCCAAAATCAGACCGAGTGTTGAGACCAGAGAGGCTAAGACCGCATTGACTCAGTGCGGTATTCAGCCTCTCTGGTGTCAAGTCTGATTTTGGAAAAAAAAAAAAAATCCAAAATCAGACAGAGTGTTGACACCAGAGAGGCTAAGACCGCATTGACTCAGTGCGGTATTCAGCCTCTCTGGTGTCAAGTCTGACTTTGAAAAAAAAAAAAAAAATCCAAAATCAGACAGAGTGTTGAGACCAGAGAGGCTAAGACCGCATTGACTCAGTGCGGTATTCAGCCTCTCTGGTGTCAAGTCTGATTTTGGAAAAAAAAAAAAAAAATCCAAAATCAGACAGAGTGTTGAGACCAGAGAGGCTAAGACCGCATTGACTCAGTGCGGTATTCAGCCTCTCTGGTGTCAAGTCTGACTTTGAAAAAAAAAAAAAAAATCCAAAATCAGACAGAGTGTTGAGACCAGAGAGGCTAAGACCGCATTGACTCAGTGCGGTATTCAGCCTCTCTGGTGTCAAGTCTGATTTTGGAAAAAAAAAAAAAAAAATCCAAAATCAGACAGAGTGTTGAGACCAGAGAGGCTAAGACCGCATTGACTCAGTGCGGTATTCAGCCTCTCTGGTGTCAAGTCTGATTTTGGGAAAAAAAAAATAAAATCCAAAATCAGACCGAGTGTTGAGACCAGAGAGGCTAAGACCGCATTGACTCAGTGCGGTATTCAGCCTCTCTGGTGTCAAGTCTGACTTTGAAAAAAAAAAAAAAAATCCAAAATCAGACAGAGTGTTGACACCAGAGAGGCTAAGACCGCATTGACTCAGTGCGGTATTCAGCCTCTCTGGTGTCAAGTCTGACTTTGAAAAAAAAAAAAAAAATCCAAAATCAGACAGAGTGTTGAGACCAGAGAGGCTAAGACCGCATTGACTCAGTGCGGTATTCAGCCTCTCTGGTGTCAAGTCTGACTTTGAAAAAAAAAAAAAAAATCCAAATCAGACAGAGTGTTGAGACCAGAGAGGCTAAGACCGCATTGACTCAGTGCGGTATTCAGCCTCTCTGGTGTCAAGTCTGACTTTGAAAAAAAAAAAAAAAATCCAAAATCAGACAGAGTGTTGAGACCAGAGAGGCTAAGACCGCATTGACTCAGTGCGGTATTCAGCCTCTCTGGTGTCAAGTCTGACTTTGAAAAAAAAAAAAAAAATCCAAAATCAGACAGATGTGTTGAGACCAGAGAGGCTAAGACCGCATTGACTCAGTGCGGTATTCAGCCTCTCTGGTGTCAAGTCTGACTTTGAAAAAAAAAAAAAAAAATCCAAAATCAGACAGAGTGTTGAGACCAGAGAGGCTAAGACCGCATTGACTCAGTGCGGTATTCAGCCTCTCTGGTGTCAAGTCTGACTTTGAAAAGAAAAAAAAAATCCAAAATCAGACAGAGTGTTGAGACCAGAGAGGCTAAGACTGCATTGACTCAGTGCGGTATTCAGCCTCTCTGGTGTCAAGTCTGACTTTGAAAAAAAAAAAAAAAAAATCCAAAATCAGACAGAGTGTTGACACCAGAGAGGCTAAGACCGCATTGACTCAGTGCGGTATTCAGCCTCTCTGGTGTCAAGTCTGACTTTGAAAAAAAAAAAAAAAATCCAAAATCAGACAGAGTGTTGAGACCAGAGAGGCTAAGACCGCATTGACTCAGTGCGGTATTCAGCCTCTCTGGTGTCAAGTCTGACTTTGAAAAAAAAAAAAAAAATCCAAAATCAGACAGAGTGTTGAGACCAGAGAGGCTAAGACCGCATTGACTCAGTGCGGTATTCAGCCTCTCTGGTGTCAAGTCTGACTTTGAAAAAAAAAAAAAAAATCCAAAATCAGAGTGTTGACACCAGAGAGGCTAAGACCGCATTGACTCAGTGCGGTATTCAGCCTCTCTGGTGTCAAGTCTGACTTTGAAAAAAAAAAAAAAAATCCAAAATCAGACAGAGTGTTGACACCAGAGAGGCTAAGACCGCATTGACTCAGTGCGGTATTCAGCCTCTCTGGTGTCAAGTCTGACTTTGAAAAAAAAAAAAAAAATCCAAAATCAGACAGAGTGTTGAGACCAGAGAGGCTAAGACCGCATTGACTCAGTGCGGTATTCAGCCTCTCTGGTGTCAAGTCTGACTTTGAAAAAAAAAAAAAAAAATCCAAAATCAGACAGAGTGTTGAGACCAGAGAGGCTAAGACCGCATTGACTCAGTGCGGTATTCAGCCTCTCTGGTGTCAAGTCTGACTTTGAAAAAAAAAAAAAAAATCCAAAATCAGACAGAGTGTTGAGACCAGAGAGGCTAAGACCGCATTGACTCAGTGCGGTATTCAGCCTCTCTGGTGTCAAGTCTGACTTTGGAAAAAAAAAAAAAAATCCAAAATCAGACAGAGTGTGAGACCAGAGAGGCTAAGACTGCATTGACTCAGTGCGGTATTCAGCCTCTCTGGTTTCAAAGTCTGATTTTGGAAAAAAAAAAAAAAAAAAAATCCAAAATCAGACAGAGTGTTGACACCAGAGAGGCTAAGACCGCATTGACTCAGTGCGGTATTCAGCTTCTCTGGTGTCAAGTCTGATTTTGGAAAAAAAAAAAAAAAAAAACCAAAATCAGACAGAGTGTTGAGACCAGAGAGGCTAAGACCGCATTGACTCAGTGCGGTATTCAGCCTCTCTGGTGTCAAGTCTGATTTTGGGAAAAAAAAAAAAAAATCCAAAATCAGACCGAGTGTTGAGACCAGAGAGGCTAAGACCGCATTGACTCAGGTGCGGTATTCAGCCTCTCTGGTGTCAAGTCGGATTTGAAAAAAAAAAAAAAATCCAAAATCAGACAGAGTGTTGAGCACCAGAGAGGCTAAGACCGCATTGACTCAGTGCGGTATTCAGCCTCTCTGGTGTCAAGTCTGACTTTGAAAAAAAAAAAAAAAAATCCAAAATCAGACAGAGTGTTGAGACCAGAGAGCTAAGACCGCATTGACTCAGTGCGGTAATTCAGCCTCTCTGGTGTCAAGTCTGACTTTGAAAAAAAAAAAAAAAGATCCAAAATCAGACAGAGTGTTGAGACCAGAGTTGACTCAGTGCGGTATTCAGCCTCTCTGGTGTCAAGTCTGACTTTGAAAAAAAAAAAAAAAATCCAAAATCAGACAGAGTGTTGACACCAGAGAGGCTAAGACCGCATTGACTCAGTGCGGTATTCAGCCTCTCTGGTGTCAAGTCTGACTTTGAAAAAAAAAAAAAAAATCCAAAATCAGACAGAGTGTTGAGACCAGAGAGGCTAAGACCGCATTGACTCAGTGCGGTATTCAGCCTCTCTGGTGTCAAGTCTGACTTTGAAAAAAAAAAAAAAATCCAAAATCAGACAGAGTGTTGACACCAGAGAGGCTAAGACCGCATTGACTCAGTGCGGTATTCAGCTTCTCTGGTGTCAAGTCTGATTTTGGAAAAAAAAAAAAAACAACCAAAATCAGACAGAGTGTTGAGACCAGAGAGGCTAAGACCGCATTGACTCAGTGCGGTATTCAGCCTCTCTGGTGTCAAGTCTGATTTTGGGAAAAAAAAAAAAAAATCCAAAATCAGACCGAGTGTTGAGACCAGAGAGGCTAAGACCGCATTGACTCAGTGCGGTATTCAGCCTCTCTGGTGTCAAGTCTGATTTTGAAAAAAAAAAAAAATCCAAAATCAGACAGAGTGTTGACACCAGAGAGGCTAAGACCGCATTGACTCAGTGCGGTATTCAGCCTCTCTGGTGTCAAGTCTGACTTTGAAAAAAAAAAAAAAAAATCCAAAATCAGACAGAGTGTTGAGACCAGAGAGGCTAAGACCGCATTGACTCAGTGCGGTATTCAGCCTCTCTGGTGTCAAGTCTGACTTTGAAAAAAAAAAAAAAAATCCAAAATCAGACAGAGTGTTGAGACCAGAGAGGCTAAGACCGCATTGACTCAGTGCGGTATTCAGCCTCTCTGGTGTCAAGTCTGACTTTGAAAAAAAAAAAAAAATCCAAAATCAGACAGAGTGTTGACACCAGAGAGGCTAAGACCGCATTGACTCAGTGCGGTATTCAGCCTCTCTGGTGTCAAGTCTGACTTTGAAAAAAAAAAAAAATATCCAAAATCAGACAGAGTGTTGAGACCAGAGAGGCTAAGACCGCATTGACTCAGTGCGGTATTCAGCCTCTCTGGTGTCAAGTCTGACTTTGAAAAAAAAAAAAAAAATCCAAAATCAGACAGAGTGTTGAGACCAGAGAGGCTAAGACCGCATTGACTCAGTGCGGTATTCAGCCTCTCTGGTGTCAAGTCTGACTTTGAAAAAAAAAAAAAAAATCCAAAATCAGACAGAGTGTTGACACCAGAGAGGCTAAGACCGCATTGACTCAGTGCGGTATTCAGCCTCTCTGGTGTCAAGTCTGACTTTGAAAAAAAAAAAAAAATCCAAAATCAGACAGAGTGTTGACACCAGAGAGGCTAAGACCGCATTGACTCAGTGCGGTATTCAGCCTCTCTGGTGTCAAGTCTGACTTTGAAAAAAAAAAAAAAAATCCAAAATCAGACAGAGTGTTGACACCAGAGAGGCTAAGACCGCATTGACTCAGTGCGGTATTCAGCCTCTCTGGTGTCAAGTCTGACTTTGAAAAAAAAAAAAAAAATCCAAAATCAGACAGAGTGTTGAGACCAGAGAGGCTAAGACCGCATTGACTCAGTGCGGTATTCAGCCTCTCTGGTGTCAAGTCTGACTTTGAAAAAAAAAAAAAAAATCCAAAATCAGACAGAGTGTTGAGACCAGAGAGGCTAAGACCGCATTGACTCAGTGCGGTATTCAGCCTCTCTGGTGTCAAGTCTGACTTTGAAAAAAAAAAAAAAAATCCAAAATCAGACAGAGTGTTGACACCAGAGAGGCTAAGACCGCATTGACTCAGTGCGGTATTCAGCCTCTCTGGTGTCAAGTCTGACTTTGAAAAAAAAAAAAAAAATCCAAAATCAGACAGAGTGTTGAGACCAGAGAGGCTAAGACCGCATTGACTCAGTGCGGTATTCAGCCTCTCTGGTGTCAAGTCTGACTTTGAAAAAAAAAAAAAAAATCCAAAATCAGACAGAGTGTTGAGACCAGAGAGGCTAAGACCGCATTGACTCAGTGCGGTATTCAGCCTCTCTGGTGTCAAGTCTGACTTTGGAAAAAAAAAAAAAATCCAAAATCAGACAGAGTGTTGAGACCAGAGAGGCTAAGACCGCATTGACTCAGTGCGGTATTCAGCCTCTCTGGTGTCAAGTCTGACTTTGAAAAAAAAAAAAAAATCCAAAATCAGACAGAGTGTTGACACCAGAGAGGCTAAGACCGCATTGACTCAGTGCGGTATTCAGCCTCTCTGGTGTCAAGTCTGACTTTGAAAAAAAAAAAAAAAATCCAAAATCAGACAGAGTGTTGACACCAGAGAGGCTAAGACCGCATTGACTCAGTGCTGTATTCAGCCTCTCTGGTGTCAAGTCTGACTTTGAAAAAAAAAAAAAAATCCAAAATCAGACAGAGTGTTGAGACCAGAGAGGCTAAGACCGCATTGACTCAGTGCGGTATTCAGCCTCTCTGGTGTCAAGTCTGACTTTGAAAAAAAAAAAAAAAATCCAAAATCAGACAGAGTGTTGAGACCAGAGAGGCTAAGACCGCATTGACTCAGTGCGGTAGTCAGCCTCTCTGGTGTCAAGTCTGACTTTGAAAAAAAAAAAAAAAATCCAAAATCAGACAGAGTGTTGAGACCAGAGAGGCTAAGACCGCATTGACTCAGTGCGGTATTCAGCCTCTCTGGTGTCAAGTCTGACTTTGAAAAAAAAAAAAAAAATCCAAAATCAGACAGAGTGTTGACACCAGAGAGGCTAAGACCGCATTGACTCAGTGCGGTATTCAGCCTCTCTGGTGTCAAGTCGGACTTTGAAAAAAAAAAAAAAATCCAAAATCAGACAGAGTGTTGACACCAGAGAGGCTAAGACCGCATTGACTCAGTGCGGTATTCAGCTTCTCTGGTGTCAAGTCTGATTTTGGAAAAAAAAAAAAAACAACCAAAATCAGACAGAGTGTTGAGACCAGAGAGGCTAAGACCGCATTGACTCAGTGCGGTATTCAGCCTCTCTGGTGTCAAGTCTGATTTTGGGAAAAAAAAAAAAAAATCCAAAATCAGACCGAGTGTTGAGACCAGAGAGGCTAAGACCGCATTGACTCAGTGCGGTATTCAGCCTCTCTGGTGTCAAGTCTGATTTTGGAAAAAAAAAAAAAATCCAAAATCAGACAGAGTGTTGACACCAGAGAGGCTAAGACCGCATTGACTCAGTGCGGTATTCAGCCTCTCTGGTGTCAAGTCTGACTTTGAAAAAAAAAAAAAAAATCCAAAATCAGACAGAGTGTTGAGACCAGAGAGGCTAAGACCGCATTGACTCAGTGCGGTATTCAGCCTCTCTGGTGTCAAGTCTGACTTTGAAAAAAAAAAAAAAATCCAAAATCAGACAGAGTGTTGACACCAGAGAGGCTAAGACCGCATTGACTCAGTGCGGTATTCAGCTTATCTGGTGTCAAGTCTGATTTTGGAAAAAAAAAAAAAAAAACCAAAATCAGACAGAGTGTTGAGACCAGAGAGGCTAAGACCGCATTGACTCAGTGCGGTATTCAGCCTCTCTGGTGTCAAGTCTGATTTTGGGAAAAAAAAAAAAAAATCCAAAATCAGACCGAGTGTTGAGACCAGAGAGGCTAAGACCGCATTGACTCAGTGCGGTATTCAGCCTCTCTGGTGTCAAGTCTGACTTTGAAAAAAAAAAAAAAATCCAAAATCAGACAGAGTGTTGAGACCAGAGAGGCTAAGACCGCATTGACTCAGTGCGGTATTCAGCCTCTCTGGTGTCAAGTCTGACTTTGAAAAAAAAAAAAAAAATCCAAAATCAGACAGAGTGTTGAGACCAGAGAGGCTAAGACCGCATTGACTCAGTGCGGTATTCAGCCTCTCTGGTGTCAAGTCTGACTTTGAAAAAAAAAAAAAAATCCAAAATCAGACAGAGTGTTGACACCAGAGAGGCTAAGACCGCATTGACTCAGTGCGGTATTCAGCCTCTCTGGTGTCAAGTCTGACTTTGAAAAAAAAAAAAAAAATCCAAAATCAGACAGAGTGTTGAGACCAGAGAGGCTAAGACCGCATTGACTCAGTGCGGTATTCAGCCTCTCTGGTGTCAAGTCTGACTTTGAAAAAAAAAAAAAAAATCCAAAATCAGACAGAGTGTTGACACCAGAGAGGCTAAGACCGCATTGACTCAGTGCGGTATTCAGCCTCTCTGGTGTCAAGTCTGACTTTGAAAAAAAAAAAAAAAATCCAAAATCAGACAGAGTGTTGAGACCAGAGAGGCTAAGACCGCATTGACTCAGTGCGGTATTCAGCCTCTCTGGTGTCAAGTCTGACTTTGAAAAAAAAAAAAAAATCCAAAATCAGACAGAGTGTTGAGACCAGAGAGGCTAAGACCGCATTGACTCAGTGCGGTATTCAGCCTCTCTGGTGTCAAGTCTGACTTTGAAAAAAAAAAAAAATCCAAAATCAGACAGAGTGTTGACACCAGAGAGGCTAAGACCGCATTGACTCAGTGCGGTATTCAGCTTCTCTGGTGTCAAGTCTGATTTTGGAAAAAAAAAAAAACAACCAAAATCAGACAGAGTGTTGAGACCAGAGAGGCTAAGACCGCATTGACTCAGTGCGGTATTCAGCCTCTCTGGTGTCAAGTCTGATTTTGGGAAAAAAAAAAAAAATCCAAAATCAGACCGAGTGTTGAGACCAGAGAGGCTAAGACCGCATTGACTCAGTGCGGTATTCAGCCTCTCTGGTGTCAAGTCTGATTTTGGAAAAAAAAAAAAAATCCAAAATCAGACAGAGTGTTGACACCAGAGAGGCTAAGACCGCATTGACTCAGTGCGGTATTCAGCCTCTCTGGTGTCAAGTCTGACTTTGAAAAAAAAAAAAAAATCCAAAATCAGACAGAGTGTTGAGACCAGAGAGGCTAAGACCGCATTGACTCAGTGCGGTATTCAGCCTCTCTGGTGTCAAGTCTGACTTTGAAAAAAAAAAAAAAAATCCAAAATCAGACAGAGTGTTGAGACCAGAGAGGCTAAGACCGCATTGACTCAGTGCGGTATTCAGCCTCTCTGGTGTCAAGTCTGACTTTGAAAAAAAAAAAAAAAATCCAAAATCAGACAGAGTGTTGACACCAGAGAGGCTAAGACCGCATTGACTCAGTGCGGTATTCAGCCTCTCTGGTGTCAAGTCTGACTTTGAAAAAAAAAAAAAAAATCCAAAATCAGACAGAGTGTTGAGACCAGAGAGGCTAAGACCGCATTGACTCAGTGCGGTATTCAGCCTCTCTGGTGTCAAGTCTGACTTTGAAAAAAAAAAAAAAAATCCAAAATCAGACAGAGTGTTGAGACCAGAGAGGCTAAGACCGCATTGACTCAGTGCGGTATTCAGCCTCTCTGGTGTCAAGTCTGACTTTGGAAAAAAAAAAAAAATCCAAAATCAGACAGAGTGTTGAGACCAGAGAGGCTAAGACTGCATTGACTCAGTGCGGTATTCAGCCTCTCTGGTTTCAAGTCTGATTTTGGAAAAAAAAAAAAAAAAAATCCAAAATCAGACAGAGTGTTGACACCAGAGAGGCTAAGACCGCATTGACTCAGTGCGGTATTCAGCTTCTCTGGTGTCAAGTCTGATTTTTTGGAAAAAAAAAAAAAAAAAAAAAAATCAGACAGAGTGTTGAGACCAGAGAGGCTAAGACCGCATTGACTCAGTGCGGTATTCAGCCTCTCTGGTGTCAAGTCTGATTTTGGGAAAAAAAAAAAAAAATCCAAAATCAGACCGAGTGTTGAGACCAGAGAGGCTAAGACCGCATTGACTCAGTGCGGTATTCAGCCTCTCTGGTGTCAAGTCTGATTTTGGAAAAAAAAAAAAAATCCAAAATCAGACAGAGTGTTGACACCAGAGAGGCTAAGACCGCATTGACTCAGTGCGGTATTCAGCCTCTCTGGTGTCAAGTCTGACTTTGAAAAAAAAAAAAAAAATCCAAAATCAGACAGAGTGTTGAGACCAGAGAGGCTAAGACCGCATTGACTCAGTGCGGTATTCAGCCTCTCTGGTGTCAAGTCTGACTTTGAAAAAAAAAAAAAAAATCCAAAATCAGACAGAGTGTTGAGACCAGAGAGGCTAAGACCGCATTGACTCAGTGCGGTATTCAGCCTCTCTGGTGTCAAGTCTGACTTTGAAAAAAAAAAAAAAAATCCAAAATCAGACAGAGTGTTGACACCAGAGAGGCTAAGACCGCATTGACTCAGTGCAGTATTCAGCCTCTCTGGTGTCAAGTCTGACTTTGAAAAAAAAAAAAAAAATCCAAATTCAGACAGAGTGTTGAGACCAGAGAGGCTAAGACCGCATTGACTCAGTGCGGTATTCAGCCTCTCTGGTGTCAAGTCTGACTTTGAAAAAAAAAAAAAAAATCCAAAATCAGACAGAGTGTTGAGACCAGAGAGGCTAAGACCGCATTGACTCAGTGCAGTATTCAGCCTCTCTGGTGTCAAGTCTGACTTTGAAAAAAAAAAAAAAATCCAAAATCAGACAGAGTGTTGACACCAGAGAGGCTAAGACCGCATTGACTCAGTGCGGTATTCAGCTTCTCTGGTGTCAAGTCTGATTTTGGAAAAAAAAAAAAAACAACCAAAATCAGACAGAGTGTTGAGACCAGAGAGGCTAAGACCGCATTGACTCAGTGCGGTATTCAGCCTCTCTGGTGTCAAGTCTGATTTTGGGAAAAAAAAAAAAAAATCCAAAATCAGACCGAGTGTTGAGACCAGAGAGGCTAAGACCGCATTGACTCAGTGCGGTATTCAGCCTCTCTGGTGTCAAGTCTGATTTTGGAAAAAAAAAAAAAATCCAAAATCAGACAGAGTGTTGACACCAGAGAGGCTAAGACCGCATTGACTCAGTGCGGTATTCAGCCTCTCTGGTGTCAAGTCTGACTTTGAAAAAAAAAAAAAAAATCCAAAATCAGACAGAGTGTTGAGACCAGAGAGGCTAAGACCGCATTGACTCAGTGCGGTATTCAGCCTCTCTGGTGTCAAGTCTGACTTTGAAAAAAAAAAAAAAATCCAAAATCAGACAGAGTGTTGACACCAGAGAGGCTAAGACCGCATTGACTCAGTGCGGTATTCAGCTTATCTGGTGTCAAGTCTGATTTTGGAAAAAAAAAAAAAAAAACCAAAATCAGACAGAGTGTTGAGACCAGAGAGGCTAAGACCGCATTGACTCAGTGCGGTATTCAGCCTCTCTGGTGTCAAGTCTGATTTTGGGAAAAAAAAAAAAAAATCCAAAATCAGACCGAGTGTTGAGACCAGAGAGGCTAAGACCGCATTGACTCAGTGCGGTATTCAGCCTCTCTGGTGTCAAGTCTGACTTTGAAAAAAAAAAAAAAATCCAAAATCAGACAGAGTGTTGAGACCAGAGAGGCTAAGACCGCATTGACTCAGTGCGGTATTCAGCCTCTCTGGTGTCAAGTCTGACTTTGAAAAAAAAAAAAAAAATCCAAAATCAGACAGAGTGTTGAGACCAGAGAGGCTAAGACCGCATTGACTCAGTGCGGTATTCAGCCTCTCTGGTGTCAAGTCTGACTTTGAAAAAAAAAAAAAAAATCCAAAATCAGACAGAGTGTTGACACCAGAGAGGCTAAGACCGCATTGACTCAGTGCGGTATTCAGCCTCTCTGGTGTCAAGTCTGACTTTGAAAAAAAAAAAAAAAATCCAAAATCAGACAGAGTGTTGAGACCAGAGAGGCTAAGACCGCATTGACTCAGTGCGGTATTCAGCCTCTCTGGTGTCAAGTCTGACTTTGAAAAAAAAAAAAAAAATCCAAAATCAGACAGAGTGTTGACACCAGAGAGGCTAAGACCGCATTGACTCAGTGCGGTATTCAGCCTCTCTGGTGTCAAGTCTGAGACTTGAAAAAAAAAAAAAAAATCCAAAATCAGACAGAGTGTTGAGACCAGAGAGGCTAAGACCGCATTGACTCAGTGCGGTATTCAGCCTCTCTGGTGTCAAGTCTGACTTTGAAAAAAAAAAAAAAAATCCAAAATCAGACAGAGTGTTGAGACCAGAGAGGCTAAGACCGCATTGACTCAGTGCGGTATTCAGCCTCTCTGGTGTCAAGTCTGACTTTGAAAAAAAAAAAAAAATCCAAAATCAGACAGAGTGTTGACACCAGAGAGGCTAAGACCGCATTGACTCAGTGCGGTATTCAGCTTCTCTGGTGTCAAGTCTGATTTTGGAAAAAAAAAAAAACAACCAAAATCAGACAGAGTGTTGAGACCAGAGAGGCTAAGACCGCATTGACTCAGTGCGGTATTCAGCCTCTCTGGTGTCAAGTCTGATTTTGGGAAAAAAAAAAAAAAATCCAAAATCAGACAGAGTGTTGAGACCAGAGAGGCTAAGACCGCATTGACTCAGTGCGGTATTCAGCCTCTCTGGTGTCAAGTCTGATTTTGGAAAAAAAAAAAAAATCCAAAATCAGACAGAGTGTTGACACCAGAGAGGCTAAGACCGCATTGACTCAGTGCGGTATTCAGCCTCTCTGGTGTCAAGTCTGACTTTGAAAAAAAAAAAAAAATCCAAAATCAGACAGAGTGTTGAGACCAGAGAGGCTAAGACCGCATTGACTCAGTGCGGTATTCAGCCTCTCTGGTGTCAAGTCTGACTTTGAAAAAAAAAAAAAAAATCCAAAATCAGACAGAGTGTTGAGACCAGAGAGGCTAAGACCGCATTGACTCAGTGCGGTATTCAGCCTCTCTGGTGTCAAGTCTGACTTTGAAAAAAAAAAAAAAAATCCAAAATCAGACAGAGTGTTGACACCAGAGAGGCTAAGACCGCATTGACTCAGTGCGGTATTCAGCCTCTCTGGTGTCAAGTCTGACTTTGAAAAAAAAAAAAAAAAATCCAAAATCAGACAGAGTGTTGAGACCAGAGAGGCTAAGACCGCATTGACTCAGTGCGGTATTCAGCCTCTCTGGTGTCAAGTCTGACTTTGAAAAAAAAAAAAAAAATCCAAAATCAGACAGAGTGTTGAGACCAGAGAGGCTAAGACCGCATTGACTCAGTGCGGTATTCAGCCTCTCTGGTGTCAAGTCTGACTTTGAAAAAAAAAAAAAATCCAAAATCAGACAGAGTGTTGAGACCAGAGAGGCTAAGACCTGCATTGACTCAGTGCGGTATTCAGCCTCTCTGGTGTCAAGTCTGACTTTGAAAAAAAAAAAAAAAAATCCAAAATCAGACAGAGTGTTGACACCAGAGAGGCTAAGACCGCATTGACTCAGTGCGGTATTCAGCCTCTCTGGTGTCAAGTCTGATTTTGGAAAAAAAAAAAAAAAAAAACCAAAATCAGACAGAGTGTTGAGACCAGAGAGGCTAAGACCGCATTGACTCAGTGCGGTATTCAGCCTCTCTGGTGTCAAGTCTGATTTTGGGAAAAAAAAAAAAAAATCCAAAATCAGACAGAGTGTTGAGACCAGAGAGGCTAAGACCGCATTGACTCAGTGCGGTATTCAGCCTCTCTGGTGTCAAGTCTGATTTTGGAAAAAAAAAAAAAATCCAAAATCAGACAGAGTGTTGACACCAGAGAGGCTAAGACCGCATTGACTCAGTGCGGTATTCAGCCTCTCTGGTGTCAAGTCTGACTTTGAAAAAAAAAAAAAAAATCCAAAATCAGACAGAGTGTTGAGACCAGAGAGGCTAAGACCGCATTGACTCAGTGCGGTATTCAGCCTCTCTGGTGTCAAGTCTGACTTTGAAAAAAAAAAAAAAAATCCAAAATCAGACAGAGTGTTGAGACCAGAGAGGCTAAGACCGCATTGACTCAGTGCGGTATTCAGCCTCTCTGGTGTCAAGTCTGACTTTGAAAAAAAAAAAAAAATCCAAAATCAGACAGAGTGTTGACACCAGAGAGGCTAAGACCGCATTGACTCAGTGCGGTATTCAGCCTCTCTGGTGTCAAGTCTGACTTTGAAAAAAAAAAAAAAAATCCAAATTCAGACAGAGTGTTGAGACCAGAGAGGCTAAGACCGCATTGACTCAGTGCGGTATTCAGCCTCTCTGGTGTCAAGTCTGACTTTGAAAAAAAAAAAAAAAATCCAAAATCAGACAGAGTGTTGAGACCAGAGAGGCTAAGACCGCATTGACTCAGTGCGGTATTCAGCCTCTCTGGTGTCAAGTCTGACTTTGAAAAAAAAAAAAAAATCCAAAATCAGACAGAGTGTTGACACCAGAGAGGCTAAGACCGCATTGACTCAGTGCGGTATTCAGCTTCTCTGGTGTCAAGTCTGATTTTGGAAAAAAAAAAAAAAACAACCAAAATCAGACAGAGTGTTGAGACCAGAGAGGCTAAGACCGCATTGACTCAGTGCGGTATTCAGCCTCTCTGGTGTCAAGTCTGATTTTGGGAAAAAAAAAAAAAAATCCAAAATCAGACCGAGTGTTGAGACCAGAGAGGCTAAGACCGCATTGACTCAGTGCGGTATTCAGCCTCTCTGGTGTCAAGTCTGATTTTGGAAAAAAAAAAAAAATCCAAAATCAGACAGAGTGTTGACACCAGAGAGGCTAAGACCGCATTGACTCAGTGCGGTATTCAGCCTCTCTGGTGTCAAGTCTGACTTTGAAAAAAAAAAAAAAATCCAAAATCAGACAGAGTGTTGAGACCAGAGAGGCTAAGACCGCATTGACTCAGTGCGGTATTCAGCCTCTCTGGTGTCAAGTCTGACTTTGAAAAAAAAAAAAAAAATCCAAAATCAGACAGAGTGTTGAGACCAGAGAGGCTAAGACCGCATTGACTCAGTGCGGTATTCAGCCTCTCTGGTGTCAAGTCTGACTTTGAAAAAAAAAAAAAAAAATCCAAAATCAGACAGAGTGTTGAGACCAGAGAGGCTAAGACCGCATTGACTCAGTGCGGTATTCAGCCTCTCTGGTGTCAAGTCTGACTTTGAAAAAAAAAAAAAAAATCCAAAATCAGACAGAGTGTTGAGACCAGAGAGGCTAAGACCGCATTGACTCAGTGCGGTATTCAGCCTCTCTGGTGTCAAGTCTGACTTTGAAAAAAAAAAAAAAAAATCCAAAATCAGACAGAGTGTTGAGACCAGAGAGGCTAAGACCGCATTGACTCAGTGCGGTATTCAGCCTCTCTGGTGTCAAGTCTGACTTTGAAAAAAAAAAAAAAAATCCAAAATCAGACAGAGTGTTGAGACCAGAGAGGCTAAGACCGCATTGACTCAGTGCGGTATTCAGCCTCTCTGGTGTCAAGTCTGACTTTGAAAAAAAAAAAAAAAATCCAAAATCAGACAGAGTGTTGAGCACCAGAGAGGCTAAGACCGCATTGACTCAGTGCGGTATTCAGCCTCTCTGGTGTCAAGTCTGACTTTGGAAAAAAAAAAAAAAATCCAAAATCAGACAGAGTGTTGAGACCAGAGAGGCTAAGACCGCATTGACTCAGTGCGGTATTCAGCCTCTCTGGTGTCAAGTCTGACTTTGAAAAAAAAAAAAAATCCAAAATCAGACAGAGTGTTGAGACCAGAGAGGCTAAGACCGCATTGACTCAGTGCGGTATTCAGCCTCTCTGGTGTCAAGTCTGACTTTGAAAAAAAAAAAAAATCCAAAATCAGACAGAGTGTTGACACCAGAGAGGCTAAGACCGCATTGACTCAGTGCGGTATTCAGCCTCTCTGGTGTCAAGTCTGACTTTGAAAAAAAAAAAAAAAATCCAAAATCAGACAGAGTGTTGACGACCAGAGAGGCTAAGACCGCATTGACTCAGTGCGGTATTCAGCCTCTCTGGTGTCAAGTCTGACTTTGAAAAAAAAAAAAAAATCCAAAATCAGACAGAGTGTTGAGCACCAGAGAGGCTAAGACCGCATTGACTCAGTGCGGTATTCAGCCTCTCTGGTGTCAAGTCTGACTTTGAAAAAAAAAAAAAAAATCCAAAATCAGACAGAGTGTTGAGACCAGAGAGGCTAAGACCGCATTGACTCAGTGCGGTATTCAGCCTCTCTGGTGTCAAGTCTGACTTTGAAAAAAAAAAAAAAAATCCAAAATCAGACAGAGTGTTGAGACCAGAGAGGCTAAGACCGCATTGACTCAGTGCGGTATTCAGCCTCTCTGGTGTCAAGTCTGACTTTGAAAAAAAAAAAAAAAATCCAAAATCAGACAGAGTGTTGACGACCAGAGAGGCTAAGACCGCATTGACTCAGTGCGGTATTCAGCCTCTCTGGTGTCAAGTCTGACTTTGAAAAAAAAAAAAAAAATCCAAAATCAGACAGAGTGTTGACACCAGAGAGGCTAAGACCGCATTGACTCAGTGCGGTATTCAGCCTCTCTGGTGTCAAGTCTGATTTTGGAAAAAAAAAAAAAAAAATCCAAAATCAGACAGAGTGTTGAGACCAGAGAGGCTAAGACCGCATTGACTCAGTGCGGTATTCAGCCTCTCTGGTGTCAAGTCTGACTTTGGAAAAAAAAAAAAAAAATCCAAAATCAGACAGAGTGTTGAGACCAGAGAGGCTAAGACCGCATTGACTCAGTGCGGTATTCAGCCTCTCTGGTGTCAAGTCTGACTTTGGAAAAAAAAAAAAAAAATCCAAAATCAGACAGAGTGTTGAGACCAGAGAGGCTAAGACCGCATTGACTCAGTGCGGTATTCAGCCTCTCTGGTGTCAAGTCTGACTTTGAAAAAAAAAAAAAAAATCCAAAATCAGACAGAGTGTTGAGACCAGAGAGGCTAAGACCGCATTGACTCAGTGCGGTATTCAGCCTCTCTGGTGTCAAGTCTGACTTTGAAAAAAAAAAAAAAAATCCAAAATCAGACAGAGTGTTGAGCACCAGAGAGGCTAAGACCGCATTGACTCAGTGCGGTATTCAGCCTCTCTGGTGTCAAGTCTGACTTTTGGAAAAAAAAAAAAAAAATCCAAAATCAGACAGAGTGTTGAGACCAGAGAGGCTAAGGACCGCATTGACTCAGTGCGGTATTCAGCCTCTCTGGTGTCAAGTCTGACTTTGGAAAAAAAAAAAAAAATCCAAAATCAGACAGAGTGTTGAGACCAGAGAGGCTAAGACCGCATTGACTCAGTGCGGTATTCAGCCTCTCTGGTGTCAAGTCTGACTTTGAAAAAAAAAAAAAAAAATCCAAAATCAGACAGAGTGTTGAGACCAGAGAGGCTAAGACCGCATTGACTCAGTGCGGTATTCAGCCTCTCTGGTGTCAAGTCTGACTTTGAAAAAAAAAAAAAAAAAATCCAAAATCAGACAGAGTGTTGAGACCGCATTGACTCAGTGCGGTATTCAGCCTCTCTGGTGTCAAGTCTGACTTTGAAAAAAAAAAAAAAAATCCAAAATCAGACAGAGTGTTGACACCAGAGAGGCTAAGACCACATTGACTCAGTGCGGTATTCAGCCTCTCTGGTGTCAAGTCTGACTTTGAAAAAAAAAAAAAAAATCCAAAATCAGACAGAGTGTTGAGACCAGAGAGGCTAAGACCGCATTGACTCAGTGCGGTATTCAGCCTCTCTGGTGTCAAGTCTGACTTTGAAAAAAAAAAAAAAAATCCAAAATCAGACAGAGTGTTGACACCAGAGAGGCTAAGACCGCATTGACTCAGTGCGGTATTCAGCCTCTCTGGTGTCAAGTCTGACTTTGAAAAAAAAAAAAAAAATCCAAAATCAGACAGAGTGTTGAGACCAGAGAGGCTAAGACCGCATTGACTCAGTGCGGTATTCAGCCTCTCTGGTGTCAAGTCTGACTTTGAAAAAAAAAAAAAAAATCCAAAATCAGACAGAGTGTTGAGACCAGAGAGGCTAAGACCGCATTGACTCAGTGCGGTATTCAGCCTCTCTGGTGTCAAGTCTGACTTTGAAAAAAAAAAAAAATCCAAAATCAGACAGAGTGTTGACACCAGAGAGGCTAAGACCGCATTGACTCAGTGCGGTATTCAGCTTCTCTGGTGTCAAGTCTGATTTTGGAAAAAAAAAAAAAACAACCAAAATCAGACAGAGTGTTGAGACCAGAGAGGCTAAGACCGCATTGACTCAGTGCGGTATTCAGCCTCTCTGGTGTCAAGTCTGATTTTGGGAAAAAAAAAAAAAAATCCAAAATCAGACCGAGTGTTGAGACCAGAGAGGCTAAGACCGCATTGACTCAGTGCGGTATTCAGCCTCTCTGGTGTCAAGTCTGATTTTGGAAAAAAAAAAAAAATCCAAAATCAGACAGAGTGTTGACACCAGAGAGGCTAAGACCGCATTGACTCAGTGCGGTATTCAGCCTCTCTGGTGTCAAGTCTGACTTTGAAAAAAAAAAAAAAAATCCAAAATCAGACAGAGTGTTGAGACCAGAGAGGCTAAGACCGCATTGACTCAGTGCGGTATTCAGCCTCTCTGGTGTCAAGTCTGACTTTGAAAAAAAAAAAAAAAATCCAAAATCAGACAGAGTGTTGAGACCAGAGAGGCTAAGACCGCATTGACTCAGTGCGGTATTCAGCCTCTCTGGTGTCAAGTCTGACTTTGAAAAAAAAAAAAAAAATCCAAAATCAGACAGAGTGTTGACACCAGAGAGGCTAAGACCGCATTGACTCAGTGCGGTATTCAGCCTCTCTGGTGTCAAGTCTGACTTTGAAAAAAAAAAAAAAAATCCAAAATCAGACAGAGTGTTGAGACCAGAGAGGCTAAGACCGCATTGACTCAGTGCGGTATTCAGCCTCTCTGGTGTCAAGTCTGACTTTGAAAAAAAAAAAAAAAATCCAAAATCAGACAGAGTGTTGAGACCAGAGAGGCTAAGACCGCATTGACTCAGTGCGGTATTCAGCCTCTCTGGTGTCAAGTCTGACTTTGGAAAAAAAAAAAAATCCAAAATCAGACAGAGTGTTGAGACCAGAGAGGCTAAGACTGCATTGACTCAGTGCGGTATTCAGCCTCTCTGGTTTCAAGTCTGATTTTGGAAAAAAAAAAAAAAAAAATCCAAAATCAGACAGAGTGTTGACACCAGAGAGGCTAAGACCGCATTGACTCAGTGCGGTATTCAGCTTCTCTGGTGTCAAGTCTGATTTTGGAAAAAAAAAAAAAAAAAAAAAAATCAGACAGAGTGTTGAGACCAGAGAGGCTAAGACCGCATTGACTCAGTGCGGTATTCAGCCTCTCTGGTGTCAAGTCTGATTTTGGGAAAAAAAAAAAAAAATCCAAAATCAGACCGAGTGTTGAGACCAGAGAGGCTAAGACCGCATTGACTCAGTGCGGTATTCAGCCTCTCTGGTGTCAAGTCTGATTTTGGAAAAAAAAAATAAATCCAAAATCAGACAGAGTGTTGACACCAGAGAGGCTAAGACCGCATTGACTCAGTGCGGTATTCAGCCTCTCTGGTGTCAAGTCTGACTTTGAAAAAAAAAAAAAAAATCCAAAATCAGACAGAGTGTTGAGACCAGAGAGGCTAAGACCGCATTGACTCAGTGCTGTATTCAGCCTCTCTGGTGTCAAGTCTGACTTTGAAAAAAAAAAAAAAATCCAAAATCAGACAGAGTGTTGAGACCAGAGAGGCTAAGACCGCATTGACTCAGTGCGGTATTCAGCCTCTCTGGTGTCAAGTCTGACTTTGAAAAAAAAAAAAAAAATCCAAAATCAGACAGAGTGTTGAGACCAGAGAGGCTAAGACCGCATTGACTCAGTGCGGTAGTCAGCCTCTCTGGTGTCAAGTCTGACTTTGAAAAAAAAAAAAAAAATCCAAAATCAGACAGAGTGTTGAGACCAGAGAGGCTAAGACCGCATTGACTCAGTGCGGTATTCAGCCTCTCTGGTGTCAAGTCTGACTTTGAAAAAAAAAAAAAAAATCCAAAATCAGACAGAGTGTTGACACCAGAGAGGCTAAGACCGCATTGACTCAGTGCGGTATTCAGCCTCTCTGGTGTCAAGTCTGACTTTGAAAAAAAAAAAAAAAATCCAAAATCAGACAGAGTGTTGACACCAGAGAGGCTAAGACCGCATTGACTCAGTGCGGTATTCAGCTTCTCTGGTGTCAAGTCTGATTTTGGAAAAAAAAAAAAAACAACCAAAATCAGACAGAGTGTTGAGACCAGAGAGGCTAAGACCGCATTGACTCAGTGCGGTATTCAGCCTCTCTGGTGTCAAGTCTGATTTTGGGAAAAAAAAAAAAAAATCCAAAATCAGACCGAGTGTTGAGACCAGAGAGGCTAAGACCGCATTGACTCAGTGCGGTATTCAGCCTCTCTGGTGTCAAGTCTGATTTTGGAAAAAAAAAAAAAATCCAAAATCAGACAGAGTGTTGACACCAGAGAGGCTAAGACCGCATTGACTCAGTGCGGTATTCAGCCTCTCTGGTGTCAAGTCTGACTTTGAAAAAAAAAAAAAAAATCCAAAATCAGAGAGAGTGTTGAGACCAGAGAGGCTAAGACCGCATTGACTCAGTGCGGTATTCAGCCTCTCTGGTGTCAAGTCTGACTTTGAAAAAAAAAAAAAAATCCAAAATCAGACAGAGTGTTGACACCAGAGAGGCTAAGACCGCATTGACTCAGTGCGGTATTCAGCTTCTCTGGTGTCAAGTCTGATTTTGGAAAAAAAAAAAAAAAAAACCAAAATCAGACAGAGTGTTGAGACCAGAGAGGCTAAGACCGCATTGACTCAGTGCGGTATTCAGCCTCTCTGGTGTCAAGTCTGATTTTGGGAAAAAAAAAAAAAAATCCAAAATCAGACCGAGTGTTGAGACCAGAGAGGCTAAGACCGCATTGACTCAGTGCGGTATTCAGCCTCTCTGGTGTCAAGTCTGACTTTGAAAAAAAAAAAAAAAATCCAAAATCAGACAGAGTGTTGAGACCAGAGAGGCTAAGACCGCATTGACTCAGTGCGGTATTCAGCCTCTCTGGTGTCAAGTCTGATTTTGGGAAAAAAAAAAAAAAATCCAAAATCAGACCGAGTGTTGAGACCAGAGAGGCTAAGACCGCATTGACTCAGTGCGGTATTCAGCCTCTCTGGTGTCAAGTCTGATTTTGGAAAAAAAAAAAAAATCCAAAATCAGACAGAGTGTTGACACCAGAGAGGCTAAGACCGCATTGACTCAGTGCGGTATTCAGCCTCTCTGGTGTCAAGTCTGACTTTGAAAAAAAAAAAAAAAATCCAAAATCAGAGAGAGTGTTGAGACCAGAGAGGCTAAGACCGCATTGACTCAGTGCGGTATTCAGCCTCTCTGGTGTCAAGTCTGACTTTGAAAAAAAAAAAAAAATCCAAAATCAGACAGAGTGTTGACACCAGAGAGGCTAAGACCGCATTGACTCAGTGCGGTATTCAGCTTCTCTGGTGTCAAGTCTGATTTTGGAAAAAAAAAAAAAAAAACCAAAATCAGACAGAGTGTTGAGACCAGAGAGGCTAAGACCGCATTGACTCAGTGCGGTATTCAGCCTCTCTGGTGTCAAGTCTGATTTTGGGAAAAAAAAAAAAAAATCCAAAATCAGACCGAGTGTTGAGACCAGAGAGGCTAAGACCGCATTGACTCAGTGCGGTATTCAGCCTCTCTGGTGTCAAGTCTGACTTTGAAAAAAAAAAAAAAAATCCAAAATCAGACAGAGTGTTGAGACCAGAGAGGCTAAGACCGCATTGACTCAGTGCGGTATTCAGCCTCTCTGGTGTCAAGTCTGACTTTGAAAAAAAAAAAAAAAAATCCAAAATCAGACAGAGTGTTGAGACCAGATAGGCGATGGGCCCAGGCGGCGTATCTGCTTTAGTTCTTGAAAGCAATGATCCTCATCGAGGGAGAACCCAGCGCTCTAAAGTTTCTAAGATTATATTCGTCTTAATCACATTCTGTTTGTTGCCACTCGAAAATTGTGCGAGCCTATCTAAAACCATGGTTGTTAAGTACGTTACATTTGCAGGCAAACGCTGCGACCTACTGGCCGGTAGAACCAATAGCACGCTGAGATACTGACAAAGAGATTTCGTTCGCCTATCAGATTGAGCTACATTGAGCAGTGAGCACAGCTGTTGTTTATTTGGGTAATCAGCTGGACACGAACGGAGAAGAGCACAGACATGTGATGGTAAGTTATTTTAATACATCCATGGTTTAATGTTATTGGAAAATGTTTGCTACTTCTTGTACATTTTGTTCAAATGTTTGGCGAGGGTTATATTAAGTGTAAAAGGAGCGTCAGCGCTTCCAAATAGCGCTCGCTCGCTAGCATCATGCACGAGTGAATGCACATGGCCTGTATCTAACGTTACCGTTATATATCTCATTTATCTGATGTTCGTGTTCTCAAATTAATGTAACTTTATTCACCTTACATGGGGTAGAAAATAACCTGAATTTCTGAAGCGTGTGGGAACTTTAGCATTAGCGGATTGTATTGATTTTGCCTTTGATATAGAGAGCTAACAGCTAAAAGATATCCAAAACAACAACACTACATGTATGCGTGATATACGTTAACCAGGTAAGTTTAAAGAACAGTGTAATTAAATTTCGTTTAGCAGTAATTGTCTGGTTTTAAGTGTCACTATTATAGAACGTATATAGCCAAGGAAATATGCATAGAGGTCTACAGACTTCTTCATACAGAAAGATTTCCTCCTGTAGGAGTCCTCACACACAGCCAAGTAGGCATACTTAGGCATCTTCAAATTAACCACTGTCACAGTCGTTTGTTTGTTTGTTTGTTTGTTACAGGAGCAATGCACAAGCTGCAGTATGGAGCTGACAGAAGTGTCATCTAGCTAGCCCACTTCATAAATATGCAAGGAGTCTTTCTTTAGAGGTAGGTCTCTTTCAGAACACTTTATTCCTTCTGATCATATAGATCACATGTATAGCATTACAAAACACATAATAGTATAGGAATAGTAGTAGTAATATGAAAATAGTAGTAATAGTAATAATATTTTGCAATAAACAATGCTATATTATGTAGCAGGCTGGCAATTAAGTCATTTTAGGACATATTAAGTGCTGCAGTGTGATACAGCACACATGTCAAATGGCTCAGACTGCTAAAGAAATCCACAACTTTCTTTTAAGGACACAATGGCCTGTTGTTCAAAACAGGATGCAAAACTGGCTGTGTCGGTAGAAGGGCTATTACGGCCACCCTCCAGGGCATCCATTGTGCTGGCTTTTTGGCCTTAGTATAATTCCTGCCCTCATTTACTTTTTTAATGTGTCTTCTTCTCACACACCACTGCCTGAACAGAGGGATCAAGCCATGTAGGCCTAGTCATCTTCAAATGACCCATTGTCACAGTCTATGCATTGGCACAGGTTTGTACATGGCAGCTCATGCAGTTTACATGTGCATCTACCCTTAACACATTTTGTTTTTTTACAGGAGCAATGCACAAGCTCCAGTATTGCCTCTGGAGCTGGCGGAAGTGTCATCCAGTCTACTTCATAGACATCTCCTGTCATCTTCCAGCCATGCCTTATGGGAGGAGGGATGTCTGGCATACACTCAAGGCTCCTTCTGTGTACTGCAGCCTGATAGTTTGCCCGCTGGATATGTTTATGCAAGCAGTCTTTGTTTGGGGGAAGGTCTCTCTCAGAACACTTTCCTGATTTGAAGAGTTTAGCCCTTGCGATATTGACATCCTGGCAGTCCTTCCGATCATATAGATCACACGTGTAAGCTTCCACTGCCTCAAAGAGCTCTGGTGATGGGGAGAAACTACTTCCTAGTTCTCTAAACACAGTGATGTATTCAGTTTTGGAAATTAGTTTTTTGTATGCCTTTGTTTTCCCAACACTATGCAGAGCACTCACAGTGTCGCATCCAGAGAAGGCATGCAGACCAACAAGCGCATCACATTTTTCTTTGCCAAGATGGGCATGTAGGCGGTTGATGTCGATAATGTGTGGGTTTCTCCCCTTGACTGTGTGGAAAAAAAAAAAAAATGGACCCGCTGTGGGCGATGGAAAAAAAAAATCATCCACAATTAATTTAAACAGATGGACATTTGCTGGTCTCAGTTCATTTATTTTCACGGCTCAAACCTTCAGATTTGTTGAAATACTTGATCTATAGAAGTTAAAATAAAAAGACTGCATAGGAGTTATGAGTGTGCAATCTGTTTCTTTTATTTACAACTTAGAACACACTACAAAACATGAAAAGCCACTTTTGCCTGCTCCTTGGTTGACCGTGCAGATGTATAAACATGACAATTAAGCAAAGAAGTGATTTTATATTTAAACTGAGGTTCTAATTACATTTGAAGACCCAGACAGTAGTCTACATCATGATAGCAGAAACGGGCAGCTACAGATGCACTCATTTGGCTTCCATCAGGTCATCCTGTCATTGAAGGTTGGAGGCAGTAGATTCTTGCAGACAACAGTGAGCCATGTCAGCCTGGTTTTGCAGCATGTCAGATTTTCAAACCTGTCCAAGAAATCAATATAAAATATCAAACAATGTTGCTGCCTGTCCAAAAATCTATAAGTAAGTCACATTGGTTAATTTTAAGTAATTTTAATTAAAATGTTTGTGTTATTAATACAAATGTAACGTTACTCTAGATTAGAGACTAGTGAGCAGATTACTAAAATATACTGTAGTTGAGGTAATAGCCACATTTTTTAAATGAGGTTGATAGTTTACCCAACTAATTTACCAACCATTACACCCCTGCCTGTAACGTTAGTTAAATATGCTGGCTGCTGTTTATTATGTTGGTATTTCTAATATAGTTAATCACAATAGCTAGCGTTTTAGTGACAGACCAAGGGAAGCATAGCCTACAGACTGATCAGTTAGTGCTCATAAACTACTAGCGTTGTACTGCATTGACTAGCTCACAAAAGTTGCTAATGAAATAAACAGACTTTGAAAGGGGTAACGTTAGTTGTAAGGGCAAATTTACCAAAGAACTTACCATAAATTAGTATTTTATCTGGCGTGGCGTGCCCCACTTCCAAGCCACCAGAAGCTGCCGAACCTTCACAACTGACGTCACGTCTTAACACCGAATTGCTGGATAAGTTAATATTATATAAATTAATACAAATCATAGTAAAGTGCCACTGAAAATCATTCCAAAAAGTTAACAGCGTGTGATGTTGTGGTGTTTGGATTTGACAGTAACCAGGAACTACAAGAGCAACGTGAACCACGTGATACTTTTCCAAGCCCGCTATTGGATGATAAGTACAAATACGTCATGCATGGGGGACCCTAAACATAGCTGTCTGCTCTCTTTACCGGAGAAAATGCAAGTTGACAGAGTTAGCGATCACAAAATATGGCAAGAAAGAACGGGTGGCAACAAATTTATTTTCATTTGTTGAGACATGTCTCAGTTGTTAATAAAGGACTGGGTTTTCCCTCGGTAGGGATCGTTTAAGTGCACGAAATCTCCGCTGGGCCCGCCGCCTAAGAGAGGCTAAGACCGCATTGACTCAGTGCGGTATTCAGCCTCTCTGGTGTCAAGTCTGACTTTGAAAAAAAAAAAAAAAATCCAAAATCAGACAGAGTGTTGACACCAGAGAGGCTAAGACCACATTGACTCAGTGCGGTATTCAGCCTCTCTGGTGTCAAGTCTGACTTTGAAAAAAAAAAAAAAAATCCAAAATCAGACAGAGTGTTGAGACCAGAGAGGCTAAGACCGCATTGACTCAGTGCGGTATTCAGCCTCTCTGGTGTCAAGTCTGACTTTGAAAAAAAAAAAAAAAATCCAAAATCAGACAGAGTGTTGACACCAGAGAGGCTAAGACCGCATTGACTCAGTGCGGTATTCAGCCTCTCTGGTGTCAAGTCTGACTTTGAAAAAAAAAAAAAAAATCCAAAATCAGACAGAGTGTTGAGACCAGAGAGGCTAAGACCGCATTGACTCAGTGCGGTATTCAGCCTCTCTGGTGTCAAGTCTGACTTTGAAAAAAAAAAAAAAAATCCAAAATCAGACAGAGTGTTGAGACCAGAGAGGCTAAGACCGCATTGACTCAGTGCGGTATTCAGCCTCTCTGGTGTCAAGTCTGATTTTGGAAAAAAAAAAAAAACAACCAAAATCAGACAGAGTGTTGAGACCAGAGAGGCTAAGACCGCATTGACTCAGTGCGGTATTCAGCCTCTCTGGTGTCAAGTCTGATTTTGGGAAAAACAAAAAAAAAATCCAAAATCAGACCGAGTGTTGAGACCAGAGAGGCTAAGACCGCATTGACTCAGTGCGGTATTCAGCCTCTCTGGTGTCAAGTCTGATTTTGGAAAAAAAAAAAAAATCCAAAATCAGACAGAGTGTTGACACCAGAGAGGCTAAGACCGCATTGACTCAGTGCGGTATTCAGCCTCTCTGGTGTCAAGTCTGACTTTGAAAAAAAAAAAAAAAATCCAAAATCAGACAGAGTGTTGAGACCAGAGAGGCTAAGACCGCATTGACTCAGTGCGGTATTCAGCCTCTCTGGTGTCAAGTCTGACTTTGAAAAAAAAAAAAAAAATCCAAAATCAGACAGAGTGTTGAGACCAGAGAGGCTAAGACCGCATTGACTCAGTGCGGTATTCAGCCTCTCTGGTGTCAAGTCTGACTTTGAAAAAAAAAAAAAAAATCCAAAATCAGACAGAGTGTTGACACCAGAGAGGCTAAGACCGCATTGACTCAGTGCGGTATTCAGCCTCTCTGGTGTCAAGTCTGACTTTGAAAAAAAAAAAAAAAATCCAAAATCAGACAGAGTGTTGAGACCAGAGAGGCTAAGACCGCATTGACTCAGTGCGGTATTCAGCCTCTCTGGTGTCAAGTCTGACTTTGAAAAAAAAAAAAAAAATCCAAAATCAGACAGAGTGTTGAGACCAGAGAGGCTAAGACCGCATTGACTCAGTGCGGTATTCAGCCTCTCTGGTGTCAAGTCTGACTTTGGAAAAAAAAAAAAATCCAAAATCAGACAGAGTGTTGAGACCAGAGAGGCTAAGACTGCATTGACTCAGTGCGGTATTCAGCCTCTCTGGTTTCAAGTCTGATTTTGGAAAAAAAAAAAAAAAAAATCCAAAATCAGACAGAGTGTTGACACCAGAGAGGCTAAGACCGCATTGACTCAGTGCGGTATTCAGCTTCTCTGGTGTCAAGTCTGATTTTGGAAAAAAAAAAAAAAAAAAAAAAATCAGACAGAGTGTTGAGACCAGAGAGGCTAAGACCGCATTGACTCAGTGCGGTATTCAGCCTCTCTGGTGTCAAGTCTGATTTTGGGAAAAAAAAAAAAAAATCCAAAATCAGACCGAGTGTTGAGACCAGAGAGGCTAAGACCGCATTGACTCAGTGCGGTATTCAGCCTCTCTGGTGTCAAGTCTGATTTTGGAAAAAAAAAATAAATCCAAAATCAGACAGAGTGTTGACACCAGAGAGGCTAAGACCGCATTGACTCAGTGCGGTATTCAGCCTCTCTGGTGTCAAGTCTGACTTTGAAAAAAAAAAAAAAAATCCAAAATCAGACAGAGTGTTGAGACCAGAGAGGCTAAGACCGCATTGACTCAGTGCTGTATTCAGCCTCTCTGGTGTCAAGTCTGACTTTGAAAAAAAAAAAAAAATCCAAAATCAGACAGAGTGTTGAGACCAGAGAGGCTAAGACCGCATTGACTCAGTGCGGTATTCAGCCTCTCTGGTGTCAAGTCTGACTTTGAAAAAAAAAAAAAAAATCCAAAATCAGACAGAGTGTTGAGACCAGAGAGGCTAAGACCGCATTGACTCAGTGCGGTAGTCAGCCTCTCTGGTGTCAAGTCTGACTTTGAAAAAAAAAAAAAAAATCCAAAATCAGACAGAGTGTTGAGACCAGAGAGGCTAAGACCGCATTGACTCAGTGCGGTATTCAGCCTCTCTGGTGTCAAGTCTGACTTTGAAAAAAAAAAAAAAAATCCAAAATCAGACAGAGTGTTGACACCAGAGAGGCTAAGACCGCATTGACTCAGTGCGGTATTCAGCCTCTCTGGTGTCAAGTCTGACTTTGAAAAAAAAAAAAAAAATCCAAAATCAGACAGAGTGTTGACACCAGAGAGGCTAAGACCGCATTGACTCAGTGCGGTATTCAGCTTCTCTGGTGTCAAGTCTGATTTTGGAAAAAAAAAAAAAACAACCAAAATCAGACAGAGTGTTGAGACCAGAGAGGCTAAGACCGCATTGACTCAGTGCGGTATTCAGCCTCTCTGGTGTCAAGTCTGATTTTGGGAAAAAAAAAAAAAAATCCAAAATCAGACCGAGTGTTGAGACCAGAGAGGCTAAGACCGCATTGACTCAGTGCGGTATTCAGCCTCTCTGGTGTCAAGTCTGATTTTGGAAAAAAAAAAAAAATCCAAAATCAGACAGAGTGTTGACACCAGAGAGGCTAAGACCGCATTGACTCAGTGCGGTATTCAGCCTCTCTGGTGTCAAGTCTGACTTTGAAAAAAAAAAAAAAAATCCAAAATCAGAGAGAGTGTTGAGACCAGAGAGGCTAAGACCGCATTGACTCAGTGCGGTATTCAGCCTCTCTGGTGTCAAGTCTGACTTTGAAAAAAAAAAAAAAATCCAAAATCAGACAGAGTGTTGACACCAGAGAGGCTAAGACCGCATTGACTCAGTGCGGTATTCAGCTTCTCTGGTGTCAAGTCTGATTTTGGAAAAAAAAAAAAAAAAACCAAAATCAGACAGAGTGTTGAGACCAGAGAGGCTAAGACCGCATTGACTCAGTGCGGTATTCAGCCTCTCTGGTGTCAAGTCTGATTTTGGGAAAAAAAAAAAAAAATCCAAAATCAGACCGAGTGTTGAGACCAGAGAGGCTAAGACCGCATTGACTCAGTGCGGTATTCAGCCTCTCTGGTGTCAAGTCTGACTTTGAAAAAAAAAAAAAAAATCCAAAATCAGACAGAGTGTTGAGACCAGAGAGGCTAAGACCGCATTGACTCAGTGCGGTATTCAGCCTCTCTGGTGTCAAGTCTGACTTTGAAAAAAAAAAAAAAAAATCCAAAATCAGACAGAGTGTTGAGACCAGAGAGGCTAAGACCGCATTGACTCAGTGCGGTATTCAGCCTCTCTGGTGTCAAGTCTGACTTTGAAAAAAAAAAAAAAAATCCAAAATCAGACAGAGTGTTGACACCAGAGAGGCTAAGACCACATTGACTCAGTGCGGTATTCAGCCTCTCTGGTGTCAAGTCTGACTTTGAAAAAAAAAAAAAAAATCCAAAATCAGACAGAGTGTTGAGACCAGAGAGGCTAAGACCGCATTGACTCAGTGCGGTATTCAGCCTCTCTGGTGTCAAGTCTGACTTTGAAAAAAAAAAAAAAAATCCAAAATCAGACAGAGTGTTGACACCAGAGAGGCTAAGACCGCATTGACTCAGTGCGGTATTCAGCCTCTCTGGTGTCAAGTCTGACTTTGAAAAAAAAAAAAAAAATCCAAAATCAGACAGAGTGTTGAGACCAGAGAGGCTAAGACCGCATTGACTCAGTGCGGTATTCAGCCTCTCTGGTGTCAAGTCTGACTTTGAAAAAAAAAAAAAAAATCCAAAATCAGACAGAGTGTTGAGACCAGAGAGGCTAAGACCGCATTGACTCAGTGCGGTATTCAGCCTCTCTGGTGTCAAGTCTGACTTTGAAAAAAAAAAAAAATCCAAAATCAGACAGAGTGTTGACACCAGAGAGGCTAAGACCGCATTGACTCAGTGCGGTATTCAGCTTCTCTGGTGTCAAGTCTGATTTTGGAAAAAAAAAAAAAACAACCAAAATCAGACAGAGTGTTGAGACCAGAGAGGCTAAGACCGCATTGACTCAGTGCGGTATTCAGCCTCTCTGGTGTCAAGTCTGATTTTGGGAAAAAAAAAAAAAAATCCAAAATCAGACCGAGTGTTGAGACCAGAGAGGCTAAGACCGCATTGACTCAGTGCGGTATTCAGCCTCTCTGGTGTCAAGTCTGATTTTGGAAAAAAAAAAAAAATCCAAAATCAGACAGAGTGTTGACACCAGAGAGGCTAAGACCGCATTGACTCAGTGCGGTATTCAGCCTCTCTGGTGTCAAGTCTGACTTTGAAAAAAAAAAAAAAAATCCAAAATCAGACAGAGTGTTGAGACCAGAGAGGCTAAGACCGCATTGACTCAGTGCGGTATTCAGCCTCTCTGGTGTCAAGTCTGACTTTGAAAAAAAAAAAAAAAATCCAAAATCAGACAGAGTGTTGAGACCAGAGAGGCTAAGACCGCATTGACTCAGTGCGGTATTCAGCCTCTCTGGTGTCAAGTCTGACTTTGAAAAAAAAAAAAAAAATCCAAAATCAGACAGAGTGTTGACACCAGAGAGGCTAAGACCGCATTGACTCAGTGCGGTATTCAGCCTCTCTGGTGTCAAGTCTGACTTTGAAAAAAAAAAAAAAAATCCAAAATCAGACAGAGTGTTGAGACCAGAGAGGCTAAGACCGCATTGACTCAGTGCGGTATTCAGCCTCTCTGGTGTCAAGTCTGACTTTGAAAAAAAAAAAAAAAATCCAAAATCAGACAGAGTGTTGAGACCAGAGAGGCTAAGACCGCATTGACTCAGTGCGGTATTCAGCCTCTCTGGTGTCAAGTCTGACTTTGGAAAAAAAAAAAAAATCCAAAATCAGACAGAGTGTTGAGACCAGAGAGGCTAAGACTGCATTGACTCAGTGCGGTATTCAGCCTCTCTGGTTTCAAGTCTGATTTTGGAAAAAAAAAAAAAAAAAATCCAAAATCAGACAGAGTGTTGACACCAGAGAGGCTAAGACCGCATTGACTCAGTGCGGTATTCAGCTTCTCTGGTGTCAAGTCTGATTTTGGAAAAAAAAAAAAAAAAAAAAAAATCAGACAGAGTGTTGAGACCAGAGAGGCTAAGACCGCATTGACTCAGTGCGGTATTCAGCCTCTCTGGTGTCAAGTCTGATTTTGGGAAAAAAAAAAAAAAATCCAAAATCAGACCGAGTGTTGAGACCAGAGAGGCTAAGACCGCATTGACTCAGTGCGGTATTCAGCCTCTCTGGTGTCAAGTCTGATTTTGGAAAAAAAAAAAAAATCCAAAATCAGACAGAGTGTTGACACCAGAGAGGCTAAGACCGCATTGACTCAGTGCGGTATTCAGCCTCTCTGGTGTCAAGTCTGACTTTGAAAAAAAAAAAAAAAATCCAAAATCAGACAGAGTGTTGAGACCAGAGAGGCTAAGACCGCATTGACTCAGTGCGGTATTCAGCCTCTCTGGTGTCAAGTCTGACTTTGAAAAAAAAAAAAAAAATCCAAAATCAGACAGAGTGTTGAGACCAGAGAGGCTAAGACCGCATTGACTCAGTGCGGTATTCAGCCTCTCTGGTGTCAAGTCTGACTTTGAAAAAAAAAAAAAAAATCCAAAATCAGACAGAGTGTTGACACCAGAGAGGCTAAGACCGCATTGACTCAGTGCAGTATTCAGCCTCTCTGGTGTCAAGTCTGACTTTGAAAAAAAAAAAAAAAATCCAAATTCAGACAGAGTGTTGAGACCAGAGAGGCTAAGACCGCATTGACTCAGTGCGGTATTCAGCCTCTCTGGTGTCAAGTCTGACTTTGAAAAAAAAAAAAAAAATCCAAAATCAGACAGAGTGTTGAGACCAGAGAGGCTAAGACCGCATTGACTCAGTGCGGTATTCAGCCTCTCTGGTGTCAAGTCTGACTTTGAAAAAAAAAAAAAAATCCAAAATCAGACAGAGTGTTGACACCAGAGAGGCTAAGACCGCATTGACTCAGTGCGGTATTCAGCTTCTCTGGTGTCAAGTCTGATTTTGGAAAAAAAAAAAAAAAAACCAAAATCAGACAGAGTGTTGAGACCAGAGAGGCTAAGACCGCATTGACTCAGTGCGGTATTCAGCCTCTCTGGTGTCAAGTCTGATTTTGGGAAAAAAAAAAAAAAATCCAAAATCAGACCGAGTGTTGAGACCAGAGAGGCTAAGACCGCATTGACTCAGTGCGGTATTCAGCCTCTCTGGTGTCAAGTCTGATTTTGGAAAAAAAAAAAAAATCCAAAATCAGACAGAGTGTTGACACCAGAGAGGCTAAGACCGCATTGACTCAGTGCGGTATTCAGCCTCTCTGGTGTCAAGTCTGACTTTGAAAAAAAAAAAAAAAATCCAAAATCAGACAGAGTGTTGAGACCAGAGAGGCTAAGACCGCATTGACTCAGTGCGGTATTCAGCCTCTCTGGTGTCAAGTCTGACTTTGAAAAAAAAAAAAAAAATCCAAAATCAGACAGAGTGTTGAGACCAGAGAGGCTAAGACCGCATTGACTCAGTGCGGTATTCAGCCTCTCTGGTGTCAAGTCTGACTTTGAAAAAAAAAAAAAAAATCCAAAATCAGACAGAGTGTTGACACCAGAGAGGCTAAGACCGCATTGACTCAGTGCGGTATTCAGCCTCTCTGGTGTCAAGTCTGACTTTGAAAAAAAAAAAAAAAATCCAAAATCAGACAGAGTGTTGAGACCAGAGAGGCTAAGACCGCATTGACTCAGTGCGGTATTCAGCCTCTCTGGTGTCAAGTCTGACTTTGAAAAAAAAAAAAAAAATCCAAAATCAGACAGAGTGTTGAGACCAGAGAGGCTAAGACCGCATTGACTCAGTGCGGTATTCAGCCTCTCTGGTGTCAAGTCTGACTTTGAAAAAAAAAAAAAAAATCCAAAATCAGACAGAGTGTTGACACCAGAGAGGCTAAGACCGCATTGACTCAGTGCGGTATTCAGCCTCTCTGGTGTCAAGTCTGACTTTGAAAAAAAAAAAAAAAATCCAAAATCAGACAGAGTGTTGACACCAGAGAGGCTAAGACCGCATTGACTCAGTGCAGTATTCAGCCTCTCTGGTGTCAAGTCTGACTTTGAAAAAAAAAAAAAAAATCCAAAATCAGACAGAGTGTTGACACCAGAGAGGCTAAGACCGCATTGACTCAGTGCGGTATTCAGCCTCTCTGGTGTCAAGTCTGACTTTGAAAAAAAAAAAAAAAATCCAAAATCAGACAGAGTGTTGAGACCAGAGAGGCTAAGACCGCATTGACTCAGTGCGGTATTCAGCCTCTCTGGTGTCAAGTCTGACTTTGAAAAAAAAAAAAAAAATCCAAAATCAGACAGAGTGTTGAGACCAGAGAGGCTAAGACCGCATTGACTCAGTGCGGTATTCAGCCTCTCTGGTGTCAAGTCTGACTTTGAAAAAAAAAAAAAAAATCCAAAATCAGACAGAGTGTTGACACCAGAGAGGCTAAGACCGCATTGACTCAGTGCGGTATTCAGCCTCTCTGGTGTCAAGTCTGACTTTGAAAAAAAAAAAAAAAATCCAAAATCAGACAGAGTGTTGACACCAGAGAGGCTAAGACCGCATTGACTCAGTGCGGTATTCAGCCTCTCTGGTGTCAAGTCTGACTTTGAAAAAAAAAAAAAAAATCCAAAATCAGACAGAGTGTTGAGACCAGAGAGGCTAAGACCGCATTGACTCAGTGCGGTATTCAGCCTCTCTGGTGTCAAGTCTGACTTTGAAAAAAAAAAAAAAAATCCAAAATCAGACAGAGTGTTGAGACCAGAGAGGCTAAGACCGCATTGACTCAGTGCGGTATTCAGCCTCTCTGGTGTCAAGTCTGACTTTGGAAAAAAAAAAAAAATCCAAAATCAGACAGAGTGTTGAGACCAGAGAGGCTAAGACCGCATTGACTCAGTGCGGTATTCAGCCTCTCTGGTGTCAAGTCTGACTTTGAAAAAAAAAAAAAAATCCAAAATCAGACAGAGTGTTGACACCAGAGAGGCTAAGACCGCATTGACTCAGTGCGGTATTCAGCCTCTCTGGTGTCAAGTCTGACTTTGAAAAAAAAAAAAAAAATCCAAAATCAGACAGAGTGTTGACACCAGAGAGGCTAAGACCGCATTGACTCAGTGCGGTATTCAGCCTCTCTGGTGTCAAGTCTGACTTTGAAAAAAAAAAAAAAATCCAAAATCAGACAGAGTGTTGAGACCAGAGAGGCTAAGACCGCATTGACTCAGTGCGGTATTCAGCCTCTCTGGTGTCAAGTCTGACTTTGAAAAAAAAAAAAAAAATCCAAAATCAGACAGAGTGTTGAGACCAGAGAGGCTAAGACCGCATTGACTCAGTGCGGTATTCAGCCTCTCTGGTGTCAAGTCTGACTTTGAAAAAAAAAAAAAAAATCCAAAATCAGACAGAGTGTTGAGACCAGAGAGGCTAAGACCGCATTGACTCAGTGCGGTATTCAGCCTCTCTGGTGTCAAGTCTGACTTTGAAAAAAAAAAAAAAAATCCAAAATCAGACAGAGTGTTGACACCAGAGAGGCTAAGACCGCATTGACTCAGTGCGGTATTCAGCCTCTCTGGTGTCAAGTCTGACTTTGAAAAAAAAAAAAAAAATCCAAAATCAGACAGAGTGTTGACACCAGAGAGGCTAAGACCGCATTGACTCAGTGCGGTATTCAGCTTCTCTGGTGTCAAGTCTGATTTTGGAAAAAAAAAAAAAACAACCAAAATCAGACAGAGTGTTGAGACCAGAGAGGCTAAGACCGCATTGACTCAGTGCGGTATTCAGCCTCTCTGGTGTCAAGTCTGATTTTGGGAAAAAAAAAAAAAAATCCAAAATCAGACCGAGTGTTGAGACCAGAGAGGCTAAGACCGCATTGACTCAGTGCGGTATTCAGCCTCTCTGGTGTCAAGTCTGATTTTGGAAAAAAAAAAAAAATCCAAAATCAGACAGAGTGTTGACACCAGAGAGGCTAAGACCGCATTGACTCAGTGCGGTATTCAGCCTCTCTGGTGTCAAGTCTGACTTTGAAAAAAAAAAAAAAAATCCAAAATCAGACAGAGTGTTGAGACCAGAGAGGCTAAGACCGCATTGACTCAGTGCGGTATTCAGCCTCTCTGGTGTCAAGTCTGACTTTGAAAAAAAAAAAAAAAATCCAAAATCAGACAGAGTGTTGACACCAGAGAGGCTAAGACCGCATTGACTCAGTGCGGTATTCAGCTTCTCTGGTGTCAAGTCTGATTTTGGAAAAAAAAAAAAAAAAACCAAAATCAGACAGAGTGTTGAGACCAGAGAGGCTAAGACCGCATTGACTCAGTGCGGTATTCAGCCTCTCTGGTGTCAAGTCTGATTTTGGGAAAAAAAAAAAAAAATCCAAAATCAGACCGAGTGTTGAGACCAGAGAGGCTAAGACCGCATTGACTCAGTGCGGTATTCAGCCTCTCTGGTGTCAAGTCTGATTTTGGAAAAAAAAAAAAAATCCAAAATCAGACAGAGTGTTGACACCAGAGAGGCTAAGACCGCATTGACTCAGTGCGGTATTCAGCCTCTCTGGTGTCAAGTCTGACTTTGAAAAAAAAAAAAAAAATCCAAAATCAGACAGAGTGTTGAGACCAGAGAGGCTAAGACCGCATTGACTCAGTGCGGTATTCAGCCTCTCTGGTGTCAAGTCTGACTTTGAAAAAAAAAAAAAAAAAAAAAATCAGACAGAGTGTTGAGACCAGAGAGGCTAAGACCGCATTGACTCAGTGCGGTATTCAGCCTCTCTGGTGTCAAGTCTGATTTTGGGAAAAAAAAAAAAAAATCCAAAATCAGACCGAGTGTTGAGACCAGAGAGGCTAAGACCGCATTGACTCAGTGCGGTATTCAGCCTCTCTGGTGTCAAGTCTGATTTTGGAAAAAAAAAAAAAATCCAAAATCAGACAGAGTGTTGACACCAGAGAGGCTAAGACCGCATTGACTCAGTGCGGTATTCAGCCTCTCTGGTGTCAAGTCTGACTTTGAAAAAAAAAAAAAAAATCCAAAATCAGACAGAGTGTTGAGACCAGAGAGGCTAAGACCGCATTGACTCAGTGCGGTATTCAGCCTCTCTGGTGTCAAGTCTGACTTTGAAAAAAAAAAAAAAAATCCAAAATCAGACAGAGTGTTGAGACCAGAGAGGCTAAGACCGCATTGACTCAGTGCGGTATTCAGCCTCTCTGGTGTCAAGTCTGACTTTGAAAAAAAAAAAAAAAATCCAAAATCAGACAGAGTGTTGACACCAGAGAGGCTAAGACCGCATTGACTCAGTGCAGTATTCAGCCTCTCTGGTGTCAAGTCTGACTTTGAAAAAAAAAAAAAAAATCCAAATTCAGACAGAGTGTTGAGACCAGAGAGGCTAAGACCGCATTGACTCAGTGCGGTATTCAGCCTCTCTGGTGTCAAGTCTGACTTTGAAAAAAAAAAAAAAAATCCAAAATCAGACAGAGTGTTGAGACCAGAGAGGCTAAGACCGCATTGACTCAGTGCGGTATTCAGCCTCTCTGGTGTCAAGTCTGACTTTGAAAAAAAAAAAAAAATCCAAAATCAGACAGAGTGTTGACACCAGAGAGGCTAAGACCGCATTGACTCAGTGCGGTATTCAGCTTCTCTGGTGTCAAGTCTGATTTTGGAAAAAAAAAAAAAAAAACCAAAATCAGACAGAGTGTTGAGACCAGAGAGGCTAAGACCGCATTGACTCAGTGCGGTATTCAGCCTCTCTGGTGTCAAGTCTGATTTTGGGAAAAAAAAAAAAAAATCCAAAATCAGACCGAGTGTTGAGACCAGAGAGGCTAAGACCGCATTGACTCAGTGCGGTATTCAGCCTCTCTGGTGTCAAGTCTGACTTTGAAAAAAAAAAAAAAAATCCAAAATCAGACAGAGTGTTGAGACCAGAGAGGCTAAGACCGCATTGACTCAGTGCGGTATTCAGCCTCTCTGGTGTCAAGTCTGACTTTGAAAAAAAAAAAAAAAATCCAAAATCAGACAGAGTGTTGAGACCAGAGAGGCTAAGACCGCATTGACTCAGTGCGGTATTCAGCCTCTCTGGTGTCAAGTCTGACTTTGAAAAAAAAAAAAAATCCAAAATCAGACAGAGTGTTGACACCAGAGAGGCTAAGACCGCATTGACTCAGTGCGGTATTCAGCTTCTCTGGTGTCAAGTCTGATTTTGGAAAAAAAAAAAAAAAAAACCAAAATCAGACAGAGTGTTGAGACCAGAGAGGCTAAGACCGCATTGACTCAGTGCGGTATTCAGCCTCTCTGGTGTCAAGTCTGATTTTGGGAAAAAAAAAAAAAAATCCAAAATCAGACCGAGTGTTGAGACCAGAGAGGCTAAGACCGCATTGACTCAGTGCGGTATTCAGCCTCTCTGGTGTCAAGTCTGATTTTGGAAAAAAAAAAAAAATCCAAAATCAGACAGAGTGTTGACACCAGAGAGGCTAAGACCGCATTGACTCAGTGCGGTATTCAGCCTCTCTGGTGTCAAGTCTGACTTTGAAAAAAAAAAAAAAAAATCCAAAATCAGACAGAGTGTTGAGACCAGAGAGGCTAAGACCGCATTGACTCAGTG
>NW_028151514.1:47500-56161 GCF_964638095.1 Poromitra crassiceps | reverse complement strand
AATTCAGCCTCTCTGTTGTCAAGTCTGATTTTTGGGAAAAAAAAAAAAAAAAAACAAAATCCAAATTTCAGACAAGAGTGTTGACACCAGAGAGGCTAAGACCGCATTGACTCAGCTGCGGTATTCAGCCTCTACTGGTGTCAAGTCTGATTTTGGGAAAAAAAAAAATCCAAATCAGGAACAGAGTGTTGACGACCAGAGAGGCTAAGACCGCATCTGACTCAGTGAGGTTAATTCAGCCTCTCTGGTGTCAAGTCTGATTTTGGAAAAAAAAAAAAAAAAAAAAAAACTCCAAATTCAGACAGAGTGTTGACACCAGAGAGGCTAAGACCGCATTGACTCAGTGCGGTATTCAGCCTCTCTGGTGTCAAGTCTGATTTTGGAAAAAAAAAAAATCCAAAATCAGACAGGAGTGTTGAGACCAGAGAGGCTAAGACCCGCATTGACTCAGTGCGGTATTCAGCCTCTCTGGTGTCAAGTCTGATTTTGGAAAAAAAAAAAAAAAAAAATCGAAATTCAGACAGAGTGTTGACACCAGAGAGGCTAAGACCGCATTGACTCAGTGCGGTATTCAGCCTACTCTGGTGTCAAGTCTGATTTAGGAAAAAAAAAAAATCCAAAATCAGACAGAGTGTTGAGACCAGAGAGGCTAAGACCGCATTGACTCAGTGCGGTATTCAGCCTCTCTGGTGTCAAGTCTGATTTTGGAAAAAAAAAAAAAAAAAAAAATCCAAATTCAGACAGAGTGTTGACACCAGAGAGGCTAAGACCGCATTGACTCAGTGCGGTATTCAGCCTCTCTGGTGTCAAGTCTGATTTTGGGAAAAAAAAAAAAAATCCAAATCAGACAGAGTGTTGAGACCAGAGAGGCTAAGACCGCATTGACTCAGTGCGGTATTCAGCCTCTCTGGTGTCAAGTCTGATTTTGGAAAAAAAAAAAAAAAAAAAAAATCCAAATTCAGACAGAGTGTTGACACCAGAGAGGCTAAGACCGCATTGACTCAGTGCGGTATTCAGCCTCTCTGGTGTCAAGTCTGATTTTGGAAAAAAAAAAAAATCCAAAATCAGACAGAGTGTTGAGACCAGAGAGGCTAAGACCGCATTGACTCAGTGCGGTATTCAGCCTCTCTGGTGTCAAGTCTGATTTTGGAAAAAAAAAAAAAAAAATCCAAATCAGACAGAGTGTTGACACCAGAGAGGCTAAGACCGCATTGACTCAGTGCGGTATTCAGCCTCTCTGGTGTCAAGTCTGATTTTGGAAAAAAAAAAAAAAAATCCAAAATCAGACAGAGTGTTGAGACCAGAGAGGCTAAGACCGCATTGACTCAGTGCGGTATTCAGCCTCTCTGGTGTCAAGTCTGATTTTGGAAAAAAAAAAAAAAAAAAAAAAATCCAAATTCAGACAGAGTGTTGACACCAGAGAGGCTAAGACCGCATTGACTCAGTGCGGTATTCAGCCTCTCTGGTGTCAAGTCTGATTTTGGGAAGAAAAAAAAATCCAAAATCAGACAGAGTGTTGAGACCAGAGAGGCTAAGACCGCATTGACTCAGTGCGGTATTCAGCCTCTCTGGTGTCAAGTGCTGATTTGGAAAAAAAAAAAAAAAAATCCAAATCAGACAGAGTGTTGACACCAGAGAGGCTAAGACCGCATTGACTCAGTGCGGTATTCAGCCTCTCTGGTGTCAAGTCTGATTTTGGAAAAAAAAAAAAAAAATCCAAAATCAGACAGAGTGTTGAGACCAGAGAGGCTAAGACCGCATTGACTCAGTGCGGTATTCAGCCTCTCTGGTGTCAAGTCTGATTTTGGAAAAAAAAAAAAAAAAAAAAAAAAAATCCAAATTCAGACAGAGTGTTGACACCAGAGAGGCTAAGACCGCATTGACTCAGTGCGGTATTCAGCCTCTCTGGTGTCAAGTCTGATTTTGGAAGAAAAAAAAAAATCCAAAATCAGACAGAGTGTTGAGACCAGAGAGGCTAAGACCGCATTGACTCAGTGCGGTATTCAGCCTCTCTGGTGTCAAGATCTGATTTGGAAAAAAAAAAAAAAAAAATCCAAAATCAGACAGAGTGTTGACACCAGAGAGCTAAGACCGCATTGACTCAGTGCGGTATTCAGCCTCTCTGGTGTCAAGTCTGATTTTGGAAAAAAAAAAAAAATCCAAAATCAGACAGAGTGTTGAGACCAGAGAGGCTAAGACCGCATTGACTCAGTGCGGTATTCAGCCTCTCTGGTGTCAAGTCTGATTTTGGAAAAAAAAAAAAAAAAAAAATCCAAATTCAGACAGAGTGTTGACACCAGAGAGGCTAAGACCGCATTGACTCAGTGCGGTATTCAGCCTCTCTGGTGTCAAGTCTGATTTTGGGAAAAAAAAAAAATCCAAAATCAGACAGAGTGTTGAGACCAGAGAGGCTAAGACCGCATTGACTCAGTGCGGTATTCAGCCTCTCTGGTGTCAGTGTGATTTGAAAAAAAAAAAAAAAAAATCCAAAATCAGGACAGAGTGTTGACACCAGAGAGGCTAAGACCGCATTGACTCAGTGCGGTATTCAGCCTCTCTGGTGTCAAGTCTGATTTTGGAAAAAAAAAAAAGAAAAAATCCAAAATCAGACAGAGTGTTGAGACCAGAGAGGCTAAGACCGCATTGACTCAGTGCGGTATTCAGCCTCTCTGGTGTCAAGTCTGATTTTGGAAAAAAAAAAAAAAAAAAAAAATCCAAAATCAGACAGAGTGTTGACACCAGAGAGGCTAAGACCGCATTGACTCAGTGCGGTATTCAGCCTCTCTGGTGTCAAGTCTGATTTTGGGAAAAAAAAAAAAAAAATCCAAAATCAGACAGAGTGTTGAGACCAGAGAGGCTAAGACCGCATTGACTCAGTGCGGTATTCAGCCTCTCTGGTGTCAAGTCTGATTTTGGAAAAAAAAAAAAAAAAAAAAAATCCAAATTCAGACAGAGTGTTGACACCAGAGAGGCTAAGACCGCATTGACTCAGTGCGGTATTCAGCCTCTCTGGTGTCAAGTCTGATTTAGGAAAAAAAAAAAAATCCAAAATCAGACAGAGTGTTGAGACCAGAGAGGCTAAGACCGCATTGACTCAGTGCGGTATTCAGCCTCTCTGGTGTCAAGTCTGATTTTGGAAAAAAAAAAAAAAATCCGAAAATCAGACAGAGTGTTGACACCAGAGAGGCTAAGACCACATTGACTCAGTGCGGTATTCAGCCTCTCTGGTGTCAAGTCTGATTTTGGAAAAAAAAAAAAAAAATCCAAAATCAGACAGAGTGTTGAGACCAGAGAGGCTTAAGACCGCATTGACTCAGTGCGGTATTCAGCCTCTCTGGTGTCAAGTCTGATTTTGGAAAAAAAAACCAAAACAAGAAAAAAAAAAAAAAAATCCAAATCAGACAGAGTGTTGACACCAGAGAGGCTAAGACCGCATTGACTCAGTGCGGTATTCAGCCTCTCTGGTGTCAAGTCTGATTTGGGAAAAAAAAAAAAAAATCCAAAATCAGACAGAGTGTGAGACCAGAGAGGCTAAGACCGCATTGACTCAGTGCGGTATTCAGCCTCTCTGGTGTCAAGTCTGATTTTGGAAAAAAAAAAAAAAAAATCCAAATTCAGACAGAGTGTTGACACCAGAGAGGCTAAGACCGCATTGACTCAGTGCGGTATTCAGCCTCTCTGGTGTCAAGTCTGATTTTGGAAAAAAAAAAAAAATCCAAAATCAGACAGAGTGTTGAGACCAGAGAGGCTAAGACCGCATTGACTCAGTGCGGTATTCAGCCTCTCTGGTGTCAAGTCTGATTTTGGAAAAAAAAAAAAAAAATCCAAAATCAGACAGAGTGTTGACACCAGAGAGGCTAAGACCGCATTGACTCAGTGCGGTATTCAGCCTCTCTGGTGTCAAGTCTGATTTTGGAAAAAAAAAAAAAAAATCCAAAATCAGACAGAGTGTTGAGACCAGAGAGGCTAAGACCGCATTGACTCAGTGCGGTATTCAGCCTCTCTGGTGTCAAGTCTGATTTTGGAAAAAAAAAAAAAAAAAAAAAAAAATCCAAATTCAGACAGAGTGTTGACACCAGAGAGGCTAAGACCGCATTGACTCAGTGCGGTATTCAGCCTCTCTGGTGTCAAGTCTGATTTTGGGAAGAAAAAAAAAATCCAAAATCAGACAGAGTGTTGAGACCAGAGAGGCTAAGACCGCATTGACTCAGTGCGGTATTCAGCCTCTCTGGTGTCAAGTGTGATTTTGGAAAAAAAAAAAAAAAAATCCAAAATCAGACAGAGTGTTGACACCAGAGAGGCTAAGACCACATTGACTCAGTGCGGTATTCAGCCTCTCTGGTGTCAAGTCTGATTTTGGAAAAAAAAAAAAAAATCCAAAATCAGACAGAGTGTTGAGACCAGAGAGGCTAAGACCGCATTGACTCAGTGCGGTATTCAGCCTCTCTGGTGTCAAGTCTGATTTTGGAAAAAAAAAAAAAAAAAAAAAAATCCAAATTCAGACAGAGTGTTGACACCAGAGAGGCTAAGACCGCATTGACTCAGTGCGGTATTCAGCCTCTCTGGTGTCAAGTCTGATTTTGGGAAGAAAAAAAAAATCCAAAATCAGACAGAGTGTTGAGACCAGAGAGGCTAAGACCGCATTGACTCAGTGCGGTATTCAGCCTCTCTGGTGTCAAGTCTGATTTTGGAAAAAAAAAAAAAAAAATCCAAAATCAGACAGAGTGTTGACACCAGAGAGGCTAAGACCGCATTGACTCAGTGCGGTATTCAGCCTCTCTGGTGTCAAGTCTGATTTTGGAAAAAAAAAAAAAAATCCAAAATCAGACAGAGTGTTGAGACCAGAGAGGCTAAGACCGCATTGACTCAGTGCGGTATTCAGCCTCTCTGGTGTCAAGTCTGATTTTGGAAAAAAAAAAAAAAAAAAAAAAATCCAAATTCAGACAGAGTGTTGACACCAGAGAGGCTAAGACCGCATTGACTCAGTGCGGTATTCAGCCTCTCTGGTGTCAAGTCTGATTTTGGGAAAAAAAAAAATCCAAAATCAGACAGAGTGTTGAGACCAGAGAGGCTAAGACCGCATTGACTCAGTGCGGTATTCAGCCTCTCTGGTGTCAAGTGTGATTTTGGAAAAAAAAAAAAAAAAATCCAAAATCAGACAGAGTGTTGACACCAGAGAGGCTAAGACCACATTGACTCAGTGCGGTATTCAGCCTCTCTGGTGTCAAGTCTGATTTTGGAAAAAAAAAAAAAAATCCAAAATCAGACAGAGTGTTGAGACCAGAGAGGCTAAGACCGCATTGACTCAGTGCGGTATTCAGCCTCTCTGGTGTCAAGTCTGATTTTGGAAAAAAAAAAAAAAAAAAAAAAAATCCAAATTCAGACAGAGTGTTGACACCAGAGAGGCTAAGACCGCATTGACTCAGTGCGGTATTCAGCCTCTCTGGTGTCAAGTCTGATTTTGGGAAAAAAAAAAAAATCCAAAATCAGACAGAGTGTTGAGACCAGAGAGGCTAAGACCGCATTGACTCAGTGCGGTATTCAGCCTCTCTGGTGTCAAGTCTGATTTTGGAAAAAAAAAAAAAAAAAAAAATCCAAATTCAGACAGAGTGTTGACACCAGAGAGGCTAAGACCGCATTGACTCAGTGCGGTATTCAGCCTCTCTGGTGTCAAGTCTGATTTAGGAAAAAAAAAAAAATCCAAAATCAGACAGAGTGTTGAGACCAGAGAGGCTAAGACCGCATTGACTCAGTGCGGTATTCAGCCTCTCTGGTGTCAAGTCTGATTTTGGAAAAAAAAAAAAAAAATCCGAAAATCAGACAGAGTGTTGACACCAGAGAGGCTAAGACCACATTGACTCAGTGCGGTATTCAGCCTCTCTGGTGTCAAGTCTGATTTTGGAAAAAAAAAAAAAAAATCCAAAATCAGACAGAGTGTTGAGACCAGAGAGGCTAAGACCGCATTGACTCAGTGCGGTATTCAGCCTCTCTGGTGTCAAGTCTGATTTTGGAAAAAAAAAAAAAAAAAAAAAAAATCCAAATTCAGACAGAGTGTTGACACCAGAGAGGCTAAGACCGCATTGACTCAGTGCGGTATTCAGCCTCTCTGGTGTCAAGTCTGATTTTGGAGAAAAAAAAAAAATCCAAAATCAGACAGAGTGTTGAGACCAGAGAGGCTAAGACCGCATTGACTCAGTGCGGTATTCAGCCTCTCTGGTGTCAAGTCTGATTTTGGAAAAAAAAAAAAAAATCCAAAATCAGACAGAGTGTTGACACCAGAGAGGCTAAGACCGCATTGACTCAGTGCGGTATTCAGCCTCTCTGGTGTCAAGTCTGATTTTGGAAAAAAAAAAAAAAAATCCAAAATCAGACAGAGTGTTGAGACCAGAGAGGCTAAGACCGCATTGACTCAGTGCGGTATTCAGCCTCTCTGGTGTCAAGTCTGATTTTGGAAAAAAAAAAAAAAAAATCCAAAATCAGACAGAGTGTTGACACCAGAGAGGCTAAGACCGCATTGACTCAGTGCGGTATTCAGCCTCTCTGGTGTCAAGTCTGATTTTGGAAAAAAAAAAAAAAAATCCAAAATCAGACAGAGTGTTGAGACCAGAGAGGCTAAGACCGCATTGACTCAGTGCGGTATTCAGCCTCTCTGGTGTCAAGTCTGATTTTGGAAAAAAAAAAAAAAAAAAAAAAAAATCCAAATTCAGACAGAGTGTTGACACCAGAGAGGCTAAGACCGCATTGACTCAGTGCGGTATTCAGCCTCTCTGGTGTCAAGTCTGATTTTGGGAAGAAAAAAAAAATCCAAAATCAGACAGAGTGTTGAGACCAGAGAGGCTAAGACCGCATTGACTCAGTGCGGTATTCAGCCTCTCTGGTGTCAAGTGTGATTTTGGAAAAAAAAAAAAAAAAATCCAAAATCAGACAGAGTGTTGACACCAGAGAGGCTAAGACCACATTGACTCAGTGCGGTATTCAGCCTCTCTGGTGTCAAGTCTGATTTTGGAAAAAAAAAAAAAAATCCAAAATCAGACAGAGTGTTGAGACCAGAGAGGCTAAGACCGCATTGACTCAGTGCGGTATTCAGCCTCTCTGGTGTCAAGTCTGATTTTGGAAAAAAAAAAAAAAAAAAAAAAATCCAAATTCAGACAGAGTGTTGACACCAGAGAGGCTAAGACCGCATTGACTCAGTGCGGTATTCAGCCTCTCTGGTGTCAAGTCTGATTTTGGGAAGAAAAAAAAAATCCAAAATCAGACAGAGTGTTGAGACCAGAGAGGCTAAGACCGCATTGACTCAGTGCGGTATTCAGCCTCTCTGGTGTCAAGTCTGATTTTGGAAAAAAAAAAAAAAAAATCCAAAATCAGACAGAGTGTTGACACCAGAGAGGCTAAGACCGCATTGACTCAGTGCGGTATTCAGCCTCTCTGGTGTCAAGTCTGATTTTGGAAAAAAAAAAAAAAATCCAAAATCAGACAGAGTGTTGAGACCAGAGAGGCTAAGACCGCATTGACTCAGTGCGGTATTCAGCCTCTCTGGTGTCAAGTCTGATTTTGGAAAAAAAAAAAAAAAAAAAAAATCCAAATTCAGACAGAGTGTTGACACCAGAGAGGCTAAGACCGCATTGACTCAGTGCGGTATTCAGCCTCTCTGGTGTCAAGTCTGATTTTGGGAAAAAAAAAAAATCCAAAATCAGACAGAGTGTTGAGACCAGAGAGGCTAAGACCGCATTGACTCAGTGCGGTATTCAGCCTCTCTGGTGTCAAGTGTGATTTTGGAAAAAAAAAAAAAAAAATCCAAAATCAGACAGAGTGTTGACACCAGAGAGGCTAAGACCACATTGACTCAGTGCGGTATTCAGCCTCTCTGGTGTCAAGTCTGATTTTGGAAAAAAAAAAAAAAAAATCCAAAATCAGACAGAGTGTTGAGACCAGAGAGGCTAAGACCGCATTGACTCAGTGCGGTATTCAGCCTCTCTGGTGTCAAGTCTGATTTTGGAAAAAAAAAAAAAAAAAAAAAAAATCCAAATTCAGACAGAGTGTTGACACCAGAGAGGCTAAGACCGCATTGACTCAGTGCGGTATTCAGCCTCTCTGGTGTCAAGTCTGATTTTGGGAAGAAAAAAAAAAATCCAAAATCAGACAGAGTGTTGAGACCAGAGAGGCTAAGACCGCATTGACTCAGTGCGGTATTCAGCCTCTCTGGTGTCAAGTCTGATTTTGGAAAAAAAAAAAAAAAAATCCAAAATCAGACAGAGTGTTGACACCAGAGAGGCTAAGACCGCATTGACTCAGTGCTATATTCAGCCTCTCTGGTGTCAAGTCTGATTTTGGAAAAAAAAAAAAAAAAAAAATCCAAAATCAGACAGAGTGTTGAGACCAGAGAGGCTAAGACCGCATTGACTCAGTGCGGTATTCAGCCTCTCTGGTGTCGTCTGATTTTGAAAAAAAAAAAAAAAAAAAAAAAATCCAAATTCAGACAGAGTGTTGACACCAGAGAGGCTAAGACCGCATTGACTCAGTGCGGTATTCAGCCTCTCTGGTGTCAAGTCTGATTTTGGAAAAAAAAAAAAAAAAATCCAAAATCAGACAGAGTGTTGACACCAGAGAGGCTAAGACCACATTGACTCAGTGCGGTATTCAGCCTCTCTGGTGTCAAGTCTG
>NW_028151514.1:0-45000 GCF_964638095.1 Poromitra crassiceps | reverse complement strand
CTAAGACCGCATTGACTCAGTGCGGTATTCAGCCTCTCTGGTGTCAAGTCTGATTTTGGGAAAGAAAAAAAAATCCAAAATCAGACAGAGTGTTGAGACCAGAGAGGCTAAGACCGCATTGACTCAGTGCGGTATTCAGCCTCTCTGGTGTCAAGTCTGATTTTGGAAAAAAAAAAAAAAAAAAAAATCCAAATTCAGACAGAGTGTTGACACCAGAGAGGCTAAGACCGCATTGACTCAGTGCGGTATTCAGCCTCTCTGGTGTCAAGTCTGATTTAGGAAAAAAAAAAAAATCCAAAATCAGACAGAGTGTAGAGACCAGAGAGGCTAAGACCGCATTGACTCAGTGCGGTATTCAGCCTCTCTGGTGTCAAGTCTGATTTTGGAAAAAAAAAAAAAAAAATCCAAAATCAGACAGAGTGTTGACACCAGAGAGGCTAAGACCACATTGACTCAGTGCGGTATTCAGCCTCTCTGGTGTCAAGTCTGATTTTGGAAAAAAAAAAAAAAAATCCAAAATCAGACAGAGTGTTGAGACCAGAGAGGCTAAGACCGCATTGACTCAGTGCGGTATTCAGCCTCTCTGGTGTCAAGTCTGATTTAAAAAAAAAAAAAAAAAAAAAATCCAAATTCAGACAGAGTGTTGACACCAGAGAGGCTAAGACCGCATTGACTCAGTGCGGTATTCAGCCTCTCTGGTGTCAAGTCTGATTTTGGAAAAAAATAATAATAATAATCCAAAATCAGACAGAGTGTTGAGACCAGAGAGGCTAAGACCGCATTGACTCAGTGCGGTATTCAGCCTCTCTGGTGTCAAGTCTGATTTTGGAAAAAAAAAAAAAAAAATCCAAAATCAGACAGAGTGTTGAGACCAGAGAGGCTAAGACCGCATTGACTCAGTGCGTTATTCAGCCTCTCTGGTGTCAAGTCTGATTTTGGAAAAAAAAAAAAAAAATCCAAAATCAGACAGAGTGTTGAGACCAGAGAGGCTAAGACCGCATTGACTCAGTGCGGTATTCAGCCTCTCTGGTGTCAAGTCTGATTTTGGAAAAAAAAAAAAATCCAAAATCAGACAGAGTGTTGACACCAGAGAGGCTAAGACCGCATTGACTCAGTGCGGTATTGAGCCTCTCTGGTGTCAAGTCTGATTTTGGAAAAAAAAAAAAAAAAAAATCCAAAATCAGACAGAGTGTTGAGACCAGAGAGGCTAAGACCGCATTGACTCAGTGCGGTATTCAGCCTCTCTGGTGTCAAGTCTGATTTTGGGAAAAAAAAAAAAAAAAAAAATCCAAATTCAGACAGAGTGTTGACACCAGAGAGGCTAAGACCGCATTGACTCAGTGCGGTATTCAGCCTCTCTGGAGTCAAGTCTGATTTAGGAAAAAAAAAAAAATCCAAAATCAGACAGAGTGTTGAGACCAGAGAGGCTAAGACCGCATTGACTCAGTGCGGTATTCAGCCTCTCTGGTGTCAAGTCTGATTTTGGAAAAAAAAAAAAAAAAATCCAAAATCAGACAGAGTGTTGACACCAGAGAGGCTAAGACCGCATTGACTCAGTGCGGAATTCAGCCTCTCTGGTGTCAAGTCTGATTTTGGAAAAAAAAAAAAAAATCCAAATTCAGACAGAGTGTTGACACCAGAGAGGCTAAGACCGCATTGACTCAGTGCGGTATTCAGCCTCTCTGGTGTCAAGTCTGATTTTGGGAAAAAAAAAAAATCCAAAATCAGACAGAGTGTTGAGACCAGAGAGGCTAAGACCGCATTGACTCAGTGCGGTATTCAGCCTCTCTGGTGTCAAGTCTGATTTTGGAAAAAAAAAAAAAAAAAAAAATCCAAATTCAGACAGAGTGTTGACACCAGAGAGGCTAAGACCGCATTGACTCAGTGCGGTATTCAGCCTCTCTGGTGTCAAGTCTGATTTTGAAAAAAAAAAAAAAAAAAAAATCCAAATTCGGACAGAGTGTTGACACCAGAGAGGCTAAGACCGCATTGACTCAGTGCGGTATTCAGCCTCTCTGGTGTCAAGTCTGATTTTGAAAAAAAAAAAAAAATCCAAAATCAGACAGAGTGTTGAGACCAGAGAGGCTAAGACCGCATTGACTCAGTGCGGTATTCAGCCTCTCTGGTGTCAAGTCTGATTTTGGAAAAAAAAAATAATAATAATCCAAAATCAGACAGAGTGTTGAGACCAGAGAGGCTAAGACCGCATTGACTCACTGCGGTATTCAGCCTCTCTGGTGTCAAGTCTGATTTTGGAAAAAAAAAAAAAAAAATCCAAAATCAGACAGAGTGTTGAGACCAGAGAGGCTAAGACCGCATTGACTCAGTGCGTTATTCAGCCTCTCTGGTGTCAAGTCTGATTTTGGAAAAAAAAAAAAAAAAATCCAAAATCAGACAGAGTGTTGAGACCAGAGAGGCTAAGACCGCATTGACTCAGTGCGGTATTCAGCCTCTCTGGTGTCAAGTCTGATTTTGGAAAAAAAAAAAAATCCAAAATCAGACAGAGTGTTGACACCAGAGAGGCTAAGACCGCATTGACTCAGTGCGGTATTCAGCCTCTCTGGTGTCAAGTCTGATTTTGGAAAAAAAAAAAAAAAAATCCAAAATCAGACAGAGTGTTGAGACCAGAGAGGCTAAGACCGCATTGACTCAGTGCGGTATTCAGCCTCTCTGGTGTCAAGTCTGATTTTGGAAAAAAAAAAAAAAAAAAAATCCAAATTCAGACAGAGTGTTGACACCAGAGAGGCTAAGACCGCATTGACTCAGTGCGGTATTCAGCCTCTCTGGTGTCAAGTCTGATTTAGGAAAAAAAAAAAAATCCAAAATCAGACAGAGTGTTGAGACCAGAGAGGCTAAGACCGCATTGACTCAGTGCGGTATTCAGCCTCTCTGGTGTCAAGTCTGATTTTGGAAAAAAAAAAAAAAAAATCCAAAATCAGACAGAGTGTTGACACCAGAGAGGCTAAGACCGCATTGACTCAGTGCGGTATTCAGCCTCTCTGGTGTCAAGTCTGATTTTGGAAAAAAAAAAAAAAAATCCAAAATCAGACAGAGTGTTGAGACCAGAGAGGCTAAGACCGCATTGACTCAGTGCGGTATTCAGCCTCTCTGGTGTCAAGTCTGATTTTGGGAAAAAAAAAAAAAAAAAAAAAAATCCAAATTCAGACAGAGTGTTGACACCAGAGAGGCTAAGACCGCATTGACTCAGTGCGGTATTCAGCCTCTCTGGTGTCAAGTCTGATTTTGGGAAAGAAAAAAAAATCCAAAATCAGACAGAGTGTTGAGACCAGAGAGGCTAAGACCGCATTGACTCAGTGCGGTATTCAGCCTCTCTGGTGTCAAGTCTGATTTTGGAAAAAAAAAAAAAAAAAAAAATCCAAATTCAGACAGAGTGTTGACACCAGAGAGGCTAAGACCGCATTGACTCAGTGCGGTATTCAGCCTCTCTGGTGTCAAGTCTGATTTAGGAAAAAAAAAAAAATCCAAAATCAGACAGAGTGTAGAGACCAGAGAGGCTAAGACCGCATTGACTCAGTGCGGTATTCAGCCTCTCTGGTGTCAAGTCTGATTTTGGAAAAAAAAAAAAAAAAATCCAAAATCAGACAGAGTGTTGACACCAGAGAGGCTAAGACCACATTGACTCAGTGCGGTATTCAGCCTCTCTGGTGTCAAGTCTGATTTTGGAAAAAAAAAAAAAAAATCCAAAATCAGACAGAGTGTTGAGACCAGAGAGGCTAAGACCGCATTGACTCAGTGCGGTATTCAGCCTCTCTGGTGTCAAGTCTGATTTAAAAAAAAAAAAAAAAAAAAAATCCAAATTCAGACAGAGTGTTGACACCAGAGAGGCTAAGACCGCATTGACTCAGTGCGGTATTCAGCCTCTCTGGTGTCAAGTCTGATTTTGGAAAAAAATAATAATAATAATCCAAAATCAGACAGAGTGTTGAGACCAGAGAGGCTAAGACCGCATTGACTCAGTGCGGTATTCAGCCTCTCTGGTGTCAAGTCTGATTTTGGAAAAAAAAAAAAAAAAATCCAAAATCAGACAGAGTGTTGAGACCAGAGAGGCTAAGACCGCATTGACTCAGTGCGTTATTCAGCCTCTCTGGTGTCAAGTCTGATTTTGGAAAAAAAAAAAAAAAATCCAAAATCAGACAGAGTGTTGAGACCAGAGAGGCTAAGACCGCATTGACTCAGTGCGGTATTCAGCCTCTCTGGTGTCAAGTCTGATTTTGGAAAAAAAAAAAAAATCCAAAATCAGACAGAGTGTTGACACCAGAGAGGCTAAGACCGCATTGACTCAGTGCGGTATTGAGCCTCTCTGGTGTCAAGTCTGATTTTGGAAAAAAAAAAAAAAAAAAATCCAAAATCAGACAGAGTGTTGAGACCAGAGAGGCTAAGACCGCATTGACTCAGTGCGGTATTCAGCCTCTCTGGTGTCAAGTCTGATTTTGGGAAAAAAAAAAAAAAAAAAATCCAAATTCAGACAGAGTGTTGACACCAGAGAGGCTAAGACCGCATTGACTCAGTGCGGTATTCAGCCTCTCTGGAGTCAAGTCTGATTTAGGAAAAAAAAAAAAATCCAAAATCAGACAGAGTGTTGAGACCAGAGAGGCTAAGACCGCATTGACTCAGTGCGGTATTCAGCCTCTCTGGTGTCAAGTCTGATTTTGGAAAAAAAAAAAAAAAAATCCAAAATCAGACAGAGTGTTGACACCAGAGAGGCTAAGACCGCATTGACTCAGTGCGGAATTCAGCCTCTCTGGTGTCAAGTCTGATTTTGGAAAAAAAAAAAAAAAAAAAAAAAAATCCAAATTCAGACAGAGTGTTGACACCAGAGAGGCTAAGACCGCATTGACTCAGTGCGGTATTCAGCCTCTCTGGTGTCAAGTCTGATTTTGGGAAAAAAAAAAAATCCAAAATCAGACAGAGTGTTGAGACCAGAGAGGCTAAGACCGCATTGACTCAGTGCGGTATTCAGCCTCTCTGGTGTCAAGTCTGATTTTGGAAAAAAAAAAAAAAAAAAAAATCCAAATTCAGACAGAGTGTTGACACCAGAGAGGCTAAGACCGCATTGACTCAGTGCGGTATTCAGCCTCTCTGGTGTCAAGTCTGATTTAGGAAAAAAAAAAAAATCCAAAATCAGACAGAGTGTTGAGACCAGAGAGGCTAAGACCGCATTGACTCAGTGCGGTATTCAGCCTCTCTGGTGTCAAGTCTGATTTTGGGAAAAAAAAAAAAAAATCGAAAATCAGACAGAGTGTTGACACCAGAGAGGCTAAGACCACATTGACTCAGTGCGGTATTCAGCCTCTCTGGTGTCAAGTCTGATTTTGGAAAAAAAAAAAAAAAATCCAAAATCAGACAGAGTGTTGAGACCAGAGAGGCTAAGACCGCATTGACTCAGTGCGGTATTCAGCCTCTCTGGTGTCAAGTCTGATTTTGGAAAAAAAAAAAAAAAAAAAAAAAAATCCAAATTCAGACAGAGTGTTGACACCAGAGAGGCTAAGACCGCATTGACTCAGTGCGGTATTCAGCCTCTCTGGTGTCAAGTCTGATTTTGGGAAAAAAAAAAAATCCAAAATCAGACAGAGTGTTGAGACCAGAGAGGCTAAGACCGCATTGACTCAGTGCGGTATTCAGCCTCTCTGGTGTCAAGTCTGATTTTGGGAAAAAAAAAAAAATCCAAAATCAGACAGAGTGTTGACACCAGAGAGGCTAAGACCGCATTGACTCAGTGCGGTATTCAGCCTCTCTGGTGTCAAGTCTGATTTTGGAAAAAAAAAAAAAAAAATCCAAAATCAGACAGAGTGTTGAGACCAGAGAGGCTAAGACCGCATTGACTCAGTGCGGTATTCAGCCTCTCTGGTGTCAAGTCTGATTTTGGAAAAAAAAAAAAAAAAAAAAAATCCAAATTCAGACAGAGTGTTGACACCAGAGAGGCTAAGACCGCATTGACTCAGTGCGGTATTCAGCCTCTCTGGTGTCAAGTCTGATTTAGGAAAAAAAAAAAAAAAAATCCAAAATCAGACAGAGTGTTGAGACCAGAGAGGCTAAGACCGCATTGACTCAGTGCGGTATTCAGCCTCTCTGGTGTCAAGTCTGATTTTGGAAAAAAAAAAAAAAATCGAAAATCAGACAGAGTGTTGACACCAGAGAGGCTAAGACCACATTGACTCAGTGCGGTATTCAGCCTCTCTGGTGTCAAGTCTGATTTTGGAAAAAAAAAAAAAAAATCCAAAATCAGACAGAGTGTTGAGACCAGAGAGGCTAAGACCGCATTGACTCAGTGCGGTATTCAGCCTCTCTGGTGTCAAGTCTGATTTTGGAAAAAAAAAAAAAAAAAAAAAAAAAATCCAAATTCAGACAGAGTGTTGACACCAGAGAGGCTAAGACCGCATTGACTCAGTGCGGTATTCAGCCTCTCTGGTGTCAAGTCTGATTTTGGGAAAAAAAAAAAAATCAAAAATCAGACAGAGTGTTGAGACCAGAGAGGCTAAGACCGCATTGACTCAGTGCGGTATTCAGCCTCTCTGGTGTCAAGTCTGATTTTGGGAAAAAAAAAAAATCCAAAATCAGACAGAGTGTTGACACCAGAGAGGCTAAGACCGCATTGACTCAGTGCGGTATTCAGCCTCTCTGGTGTCAAGTCTGATTTTGGAAAAAAAAAAAAAAAAATCCAAAATCAGACAGAGTGTTGAGACCAGAGAGGCTAAGACCGCATTGACTCAGTGCGGTATTCAGCCTCTCTGGTGTCAAGTCTGATTTTGGAAAAAAAAAAAAAAAAAAAAAATCCAAATTCAGACAGAGTGTTGACACCAGAGAGGCTAAGACCGCATTGACTCAGTGCGGTATTCAGCCTCTCTGGTGTCAAGTCTGATTTAGGAAAAAAAAAAAAAAAATCCAAAATCAGACAGAGTGTTGAGACCAGAGAGGCTAAGACCGCATTGACTCAGTGCGGTATTCAGCCTCTCTGGTGTCAAGTCTGATTTTGGAAAAAAAAAAAAAAAAAAAAATCCAAATTCAGACAGAGTGTTGACACCAGAGAGGCTAAGACCGCATTGACTCAGTGCGGTATTCAGCCTCTCTGGTGTCAAGTCTGATTTAGGAAAAAAAAAAAAATCCAAAATCAGACAGAGTGTTGAGACCAGAGAGGCTAAGACCGCATTGACTCAGTGCGGTATTCAGCCTCTCTGGTGTCAAGTCTGATTTTGGAAAAAAAAAAAAAAAAATCCAAAATCAGACAGAGTGTTGACACCAGAGAGGCTAAGACCGCATTGACTCAGTGCGGTATTCAGCCTCTCTGGTGTCAAGTCTGATTTTGGAAAAAAAAAAAAAAAATCCAAAATCAGACAGAGTGTTGAGACCAGAGAGGCTAAGACCGCATTGACTCAGTGCGGTATTCAGCCTCTCTGGTGTCAAGTCTGATTTTGGGGGGAAAAAAAAAAAAAAAAAAAATCCAAATTCAGACAGAGTGTTGACACCAGAGAGGCTAAGACCGCATTGACTCAGTGCGGTATTCAGCCTCTCTGGTGTCAAGTCTGATTTTGGGAAAGAAAAAAAAATCCAAAATCAGACAGAGTGTTGAGACCAGAGAGGCTAAGACCGCATTGACTCAGTGCGGTATTCAGCCTCTCTGGTGTCAAGTCTGATTTTGGAAAAAAAAAAAAAAAAAAAATCCAAATTCAGACAGAGTGTTGACACCAGAGAGGCTAAGACCGCATTGACTCAGTGCGGTATTCAGCCTCTCTGGTGTCAAGTCTGATTTAGGAAAAAAAAAAAAATCCAAAATCAGACATAGTGTAGAGACCAGAGAGGCTAAGACCGCATTGACTCAGTGCGGTATTCAGCCTCTCTGGTGTCAAGTCTGATTTTGGAAAAAAAAAAAAAAAAAATCCAAAATCAGACAGAGTGTTGACACCAGAGAGGCTAAGACCACATTGACTCAGTGCGGTATTCAGCCTCTCTGGTGTCAAGTCTGATTTTGGAAAAAAAAAAAAAAAATCCAAAATCAGACAGAGTGTTGAGACCAGAGAGGCTAAGACCGCATTGACTCAGTGCGGTATTCAGCCTCTCTGGTGTCAAGTCTGATTTTGAAAAAAAAAAAAAAAAAAAAATCCAAATTCAGACAGAGTGTTGACACCAGAGAGGCTAAGACCGCATTGACTCAGTGCGGTATTCAGCCTCTCTGGTGTCAAGTCTGATTTTTAAAAAAAAAAAAAAATCCAAAATCAGACAGAGTGTTGAGACCAGAGAGGCTAAGACCGCATTGACTCAGTGCGGTATTCAGCCTCTCTGGTGTCAAGTCTGATTTTGGAAAAAAATAATAATAATAATCCAAAATCAGACAGAGTGTTGAGACCAGAGAGGCTAAGACCGCATTGACTCAGTGCGGTATTCAGCCTCTCTGGTGTCAAGTCTGATTTTGGAAAAAAAAAAAAAAAAATCCAAAATCAGACAGAGTGTTGAGACCAGAGAGGCTAAGACCGCATTGACTCAGTGCGTTATTCAGCCTCTCTGGTGTCAAGTCTGATTTTGGAAAAAAAAAAAAAAAATCCAAAATCAGACAGAGTGTTGAGACCAGAGAGGCTAAGACCGCATTGACTCAGTGCGGTATTCAGCCTCTCTGGTGTCAAGTCTGATTTTGGAAAAAAAAAAAAAATCCAAAATCAGACAGAGTGTTGACACCAGAGAGGCTAAGACCGCATTGACTCAGTGCGGTATTGAGCCTCTCTGGTGTCAAGTCTGATTTTGGAAAAAAAAAAAAAAAAATCCAAAATCAGACAGAGTGTTGAGACCAGAGAGGCTAAGACCGCATTGACTCAGTGCGGTATTCAGCCTCTCTGGTGTCAAGTCTGATTTTGGGAAAAAAAAAAAAAAAAAAAATCCAAATTCAGACAGAGTGTTGACACCAGAGAGGCTAAGACCGCATTGACTCAGTGCGGTATTCAGCCTCTCTGGAGTCAAGTCTGATTTAGGAAAAAAAAAAAAATCCAAAATCAGACAGAGTGTTGAGACCAGAGAGGCTAAGACCGCATTGACTCAGTGCGGTATTCAGCCTCTCTGGTGTCAAGTCTGATTTTGGAAAAAAAAAAAAAAAAATCCAAAATCAGACAGAGTGTTGACACCAGAGAGGCTAAGACCGCATTGACTCAGTGCGGAATTCAGCCTCTCTGGTGTCAAGTCTGATTTTGGAAAAAAAAAAAAAAAAAAAAAAAATCCAAATTCAGACAGAGTGTTGACACCAGAGAGGCTAAGACCGCATTGACTCAGTGCGGTATTCAGCCTCTCTGGTGTCAAGTCTGATTTTGGGAAAAAAAAAAAATCCAAAATCAGACAGAGTGTTGAGACCAGAGAGGCTAAGACCGCATTGACTCAGTGCGGTATTCAGCCTCTCTGGTGTCAAGTCTGATTTTGGAAAAAAAAAAAAAAAAAAAAATCCAAATTCAGACAGAGTGTTGACACCAGAGAGGCTAAGACCGCATTGACTCAGTGCGGTATTCAGCCTCTCTGGTGTCAAGTCTGATTTAGGAAAAAAAAAAAAATCCAAAATCAGACAGAGTGTTGAGACCAGAGAGGCTAAGACCGCATTGACTCAGTGCGGTATTCAGCCTCTCTGGTGTCAAGTCTGATTTTGGAAAAAAAAAAAAAAAATCGAAAATCAGACAGAGTGTTGACACCAGAGAGGCTAAGACCACATTGACTCAGTGCGGTATTCAGCCTCTCTGGTGTCAAGTCTGATTTTGGAAAAAAAAAAAAAAAATCCAAAATCAGACAGAGTGTTGAGACCAGAGAGGCTAAGACCGCATTGACTCAGTGCGGTATTCAGCCTCTCTGGTGTCAAGTCTGATTTTGGAAAAAAAAAAAAAAAAAAAAAAAAAATCCAAATTCAGACAGAGTGTTGACACCAGAGAGGCTAAGACCGCATTGACTCAGTGCGGTATTCAGCCTCTCTGGTGTCAAGTCTGATTTTGGGAAAAAAAAAAAAATCCAAAATCAGACAGAGTGTTGAGACCAGAGAGGCTAAGACCGCATTGACTCAGTGCGGTATTCAGCCTCTCTGGTGTCAAGTCTGATTTTGGAAAAAAAAAAAAATCCAAAATCAGACAGAGTGTTGACACCAGAGAGGCTAAGACCGCATTGACTCAGTGCGGTATTCAGCCTCTCTGGTGTCAAGTCTGATTTTGGAAAAAAAAAAAAAAAAATCCAAAATCAGACAGAGTGTTGAGACCAGAGAGGCTAAGACCGCATTGACTCAGTGCGGTATTCAGCCTCTCTGGTGTCAAGTCTGATTTTGGAAAAAAAAAAAAAAAAAAAATCCAAATTCAGACAGAGTGTTGAGACCAGAGAGGCTAAGACCGCATTGACTCAGTGCGGTATTCAGCCTCTCTGGTGTCAAGTCTGATTTTGGAAAAAAAAAAAAAAAAAATCCAAAATCAGACAGAGTGTTGACACCAGAGAGGCTAAGACCGCATTGACTCAGTGCGGTATTCAGCCTCTCTGGTGTCAAGTCTGATTTTGGAAAAAAAAAAAAAAAATCCAAAATCAGACAGAGTGTTGAGACCAGAGAGGCTAAGACCGCATTGACTCAGTGCGGTATTCAGCCTCTCTGGTGTCAAGTCTGATTTTGGGGAAAAAAAAAAAAAAAAAAAAAATCCAAATTCAGACAGAGTGTTGACACCAGAGAGGCTAAGACCGCATTGACTCAGTGCGGTATTCAGCCTCTCTGGTGTCAAGTCTGATTTTGGGAAAGAAAAAAAAATCCAAAATCAGACAGAGTGTTGAGACCAGAGAGGCTAAGACCGCATTGACTCAGTGCGGTATTCAGCCTCTCTGGTGTCAAGTCTGATTTTGGAAAAAAAAAAAAAAAAAAAAATCCAAATTCAGACAGAGTGTTGACACCAGAGAGGCTAAGACCGCATTGACTCAGTGCGGTATTCAGCCTCTCTGGTGTCAAGTCTGATTTAGGAAAAAAAAAAAATCCAAAATCAGACAGAGTGTAGAGACCAGAGAGGCTAAGACCGCATTGACTCAGTGCGGTATTCAGCCTCTCTGGTGTCAAGTCTGATTTTGGAAAAAAAAAATAAATAATCCAAAATCAGACAGAGTGTTGACACCAGAGAGGCTAAGACCACATTGACTCAGTGCGGTATTCAGCCTCTCTGGTGTCAAGTCTGATTTTGGAAAAAAAAAAAAAAAATCCAAAATCAGACAGAGTGTTGAGACCAGAGAGGCTAAGACCGCATTGACTCAGTGCGGTATTCAGCCTCTCTGGTGTCAAGTCTGATTTTGAAAAAAAAAAAAAAAAAAAAAATCCAAATTCAGACAGAGTGTTGACACCAGAGAGGCTAAGACCGCATTGACTCAGTGCGGTATTCAGCCTCTCTGGTGTCAAGTCTGATTTTGAAAAAAAAAAAAAAATCCAAAATCAGACAGAGTGTTGAGACCAGAGAGGCTAAGACCGCATTGACTCAGTGCGGTATTCAGCCTCTCTGGTGTTGTTACGGCCTTAGGCCGTATTTGTATTGTATTCCCTTATGTTTCTTGTTAATTCCCTGTATGCATGTGGTTTAGATGTGTGCTGAGTGAGAGCTCTTGTTGTGAGTGGATCTTTGTTCTACAGGTGATGGCAATCGGCAATGATTGGCAGGTGGTGGCTGTGGATTGGTCGACCCCGCAGCACACTGCCTTTAAAACTCCCTGGATTCTGCAAGATGGCGGGGGGCTCAGCAGTAACTGAGTGGTGTTGCTGCTGGTCTTCCCCCGCACGCCTCCAACCAGTGTGCTCTGGCACTTTGTAATTAGCTTAGTCCTTAGCCACATAGCTTATCTGAAGCTGTAGGGGTGAATGGGCCTTTTCATTTCAGTTTTCTCCTGGTTTTGATTTAGTTGAGGGAGGTAGGTTTATTATTGTCTTTTCTTTCATTTGTTTTGTCCTTAGTTAGTTTGTGGGTGGTATTTAGTGTGGGTTTTGGCTAATGTTCACCCTGAGCCATTGCTTCAATCAGTTTTACCAACTTTGCACTGTTAATGTAACCCATGTTTGGTGCCTCGCAATAAAATTGTGCAGTTTGCTACATTTTACATCTGGTTTCTGTGTGCATGTTATGTTGCAGCCTGACCTTAGACCGGGTCGTAACATGAATTGGGGGCTCATCCGAAGCTAAATTGTGGCCTCATGCTTTTGTTTTTGTGCATTTTTTTTCCTGTAATCTGGTTTTTGCTTGGCAGTTTTGACAGTTTTTTGTGTGTTTTCCAGATCCACCTGGTTGAGCTTGGGTGTTTGCCTGTGTTGATGACTGACGGCTGTGGCAATTTGGTCATGACACAGGGTGTCGGGAGCTCGTGCATGCTGGAGTTGAGTTTTGCCAGTGTTTTTTCGTGTCGATTTTTGTTCAAGGCCCAACCTGGTAAGGTGGGTGTAAAAAGCAGGTGGTCGCTGTGGTGGGAAAGAAATAGTTCCTGTGCTCCAGCATTTTGTGTTGTCGGGGCAGTTTCTGGCATTTCAGTGTGGGTGGGGTGGTTGAGGCTGCCTGTTCCACACCAAGGACTGCTGGCGGGACGAGTGGACAGTGGTGACGATTGCTGCTCACTCAAGTCCAGACTAATCCGATGGCTCAAATGGAGGCCGGGGTAGAGACGACAGAGCACCTGGGACTCGCCCTCCACGTGAGAGGTGGAGCTGGAAGCAAAGGATTTGAGTGCTGAGATTGATCAACTCCTGTATCTCTATGTCTGACAAACAAAGCTGGAAAAGGAGTCTGCTCTGGTCAAGTCTGCAGTCTACCCCGGTGAGTTTACGGTTTCCCACCCTGCATACCAGTGGACAACTTGCTTGTATTTGTGTCTAAAAGTTTCGTTCTAGTAGTAAAACTGTTTTGTCTTTGTTATAGTAAAGTTAAATCTGCCAACCAAAAATACAGTATGTTGCCTGTGTTACATTTGTTTGCTTTGTTCTGTTGGAGGAGTGTGTTTAGTGACCTGTGATACGTTACGTTGTGAGTTCTGTGTAGTGAAGGCACAGCGTGTGAGTTCTGTGTAGTGAAGGCACAGCGTGTGAGTTCTGTGTAGTGAAGGCACAGCGTATGAGTGCGCAGGCTCTGTGGGTTGGGACACCAGCGCACAGACTCTGTGCATTGTGACAACACCCTTGTTGTTAGTGCTGGGGGGGGACATTTTTAACATCACCTTTTATCCGGAAGTGCCCTTAGTTCGTTTTCGTCCGACGCCTGTAATATGTTTCACGAGCTTTAAACCGAGGCAGTACGTGGCACCTATTTACAGGTAGTTGCTGTTCTCCAGCAGTTGGGAGCACAGACGGAGGGCGGGGACACATGGGACAGAAGGTTTTGGTTTTGTTCATTTTGCCGCTGCCCTGGTGTGTTTTGTTGTGAAGGTTAGTTGTGATGCTAATCTGAGTTAACCTGTGAGATGTAGATAACCTGTGGGAGGTTTCCGTGCTGTCCTGATTTAGAACATCTCATTTGGGGTAAGATGTTCTATTTTGGGAAGGGGGGTGTTACGGCCTTAGGCCGTATTTGTATTGTATTCCCTTATGTTTCTTGTTAATTCCCTGTATGCATGTGGTTTAGATGTGTGCTGAGTGAGAGCTCTTGTTGTGAGTGGATCTTTGTTCTACAGGTGATGGCAATCGGCAATGATTGGCAGGTGGTGGCTGTGGATTGGTCGACCCCGCAGCACACTGCCTTTAAAACTCCCTGGATTCTGCAAGATGGCGGGGGGCTCAGCAGTAACTGAGTGGTGTTGCTGCTGGTCTTCCCCCGCACGCCTCCAACCAGTGTGCTCTGGCACTTTGTAATTAGCTTAGTCCTTAGCCACATAGCTTATCTGAAGCTGTAGGGGTGAATGGGCCTTTTCATTTCAGTTTTCTCCTGGTTTTGATTTAGTTGAGGGAGGTAGGTTTATTATTGTCTTTTCTTTCATTTGTTTTGTCCTTAGTTAGTTTGTGGGTGGTATTTAGTGTGGGTTTTGGCTAATGTTCACCCTGAGCCATTGCTTCAATCAGTTTTACCAACTTTGCACTGTTAATGTAACCCATGTTTGGTGCCTCGCAATAAAATTGTGCAGTTTGCTACATTTTACATCTGGTTTCTGTGTGCATGTTATGTTGCAGCCTGACCTTAGACCGGGTCGTAACAGGTGTCAAGTCTGATTTTGGAAAAAAATAATAATAATAATCCAAAATCAGACAGAGTGTTGAGACCAGAGAGGCTAAGACCGCATTGACTCAGTGCGGTATTCAGCCTCTCTGGTGTCAAGTCTGATTTTGGAAAAAAAAAAAAAAAAATCCAAAATCAGACAGAGTGTTGAGACCAGAGAGGCTAAGACCGCATTGACTCAGTGCGTTATTCAGCCTCTCTGGTGTCAAGTCTGATTTTGGAAAAAAAAAAAAAAAATCCAAAATCAGACAGAGTGTTGAGACCAGAGAGGCTAAGACCGCATTGACTCAGTGCGGTATTCAGCCTCTCTGGTGTCAAGTCTGATTTTGGAAAAAAAAAAAAATCCAAAATCAGACAGAGTGTTGACACCAGAGAGGCTAAGACCGCATTGACTCAGTGCGGTATTGAGCCTCTCTGGTGTCAAGTCTGATTTTGGAAAAAAAAAAAAAAAAATCCAAAATCAGACAGAGTGTTGAGACCAGAGAGGCTAAGACCGCATTGACTCAGTGCGGTATTCAGCCTCTCTGGTGTCAAGTCTGATTTTGGGGAAAAAAAAAAAAAAAAAAAATCCAAATTCAGACAGAGTGTTGACACCAGAGAGGCTAAGACCGCATTGACTCAGTGCGGTATTCAGCCTCTCTGGAGTCAAGTCTGATTTAGGAAAAAAAAAAAAATCCAAAATCAGACAGAGTGTTGAGACCAGAGAGGCTAAGACCGCATTGACTCAGTGCGGTATTCAGCCTCTCTGGTGTCAAGTCTGATTTTGGAAAAAAAAAAAAAAAAATCCAAAATCAGACAGAGTGTTGACACCAGAGAGGCTAAGACCGCATTGACTCAGTGCGGAATTCAGCCTCTCTGGTGTCAAGTCTGATTTTGGAAAAAAAAAAAAAAAAAAAAAAAAATCCAAATTCAGACAGAGTGTTGACACCAGAGAGGCTAAGACCGCATTGACTCAGTGCGGTATTCAGCCTCTCTGGTGTCAAGTCTGATTTTGGGGGAAAAAAAAAATCCAAAATCAGACAGAGTGTTGAGACCAGAGAGGCTAAGACCGCATTGACTCAGTGCGTTATTCAGCCTCTCTGGTGTCAAGTCTGATTTTGGAAAAAAAAAAAAAAAATCCAAAATCAGACAGAGTGTTGAGACCAGAGAGGCTAAGACCGCATTGACTCAGTGCGGTATTCAGCCTCTCTGGTGTCAAGTCTGATTTTGGAAAAAAAAAAAAATCCAAAATCAGACAGAGTGTTGACACCAGAGAGGCTAAGACCGCATTGACTCAGTGCGGTATTGAGCCTCTCTGGTGTCAAGTCTGATTTTGGAAAAAAAAAAAAAAAAATCCAAAATCAGACAGAGTGTTGAGACCAGAGAGGCTAAGACCGCATTGACTCAGTGCGGTATTCAGCCTCTCTGGTGTCAAGTCTGATTTTGGGGAAAAAAAAAAAAAAAAAAAATCCAAATTCAGACAGAGTGTTGACACCAGAGAGGCTAAGACCGCATTGACTCAGTGCGGTATTCAGCCTCTCTGGAGTCAAGTCTGATTTAGGAAAAAAAAAAAAATCCAAAATCAGACAGAGTGTTGAGACCAGAGAGGCTAAGACCGCATTGACTCAGTGCGGTATTCAGCCTCTCTGGTGTCAAGTCTGATTTTGGAAAAAAAAAAAAAAAAATCCAAAATCAGACAGAGTGTTGACACCAGAGAGGCTAAGACCGCATTGACTCAGTGCGGAATTCAGCCTCTCTGGTGTCAAGTCTGATTTTGGAAAAAAAAAAAAAAAAAAAAAAAAATCCAAATTCAGACAGAGTGTTGACACCAGAGAGGCTAAGACCGCATTGACTCAGTGCGGTATTCAGCCTCTCTGGTGTCAAGTCTGATTTTGGGGGAAAAAAAAAATCCAAAATCAGACAGAGTGTTGAGACCAGAGAGGCTAAGACCGCATTGACTCAGTGCGGTATTCAGCCTCTCTGGTGTCGTCTGATTTTGGAAAAAAAAAAAAAAAAATCCAAAATCAGACAGAGTGTTGACACCAGAGAGGCTAAGACCGCATTGACTCAGTGCGGTATTCAGCCTCTCTGGTGTCAAGTCTGATTTTGGAAAAAAAAAAAAAAAAATCCAAAATCAGACAGAGTGTTGAGACCAGAGAGGCTAAGACCGCATTGACTCAGTGCGGTATTCAGCCTCTCTGGTGTCAAGTCTGATTTTGGAAAAAAAAAAAAAAATCCAAAATCAGACAGAGTGTTGACACCAGAGAGACTAAGACCGCATTGACTCAGTGTGGTATTCAGCCTCTCTGGTGTCAAGTCTGATTTTGGAAAAAAAAAAAAAAAAATCCAAAATCAGACAGAGTGTTGACACCAGAAAGGCTAAGACCGCATTGACTCAGTGCGGTATTCAGCCTCTCTGGTGTCAAGTCTGATTTTGGAAAAAAAAAAAAAATCCAAAATCAGACAGAGTGTTGAGACCAGAGAGGCTAAGACCGCATTGACTCAGTGCGGTATTCAGCCTCTCTGGTGTCAAGTCTGATTTTGGAAAAAAAAAAAAAAAAAATCCAAAATCAGACAGAGTGTTGACACCAGAGAGGCTAAGACCGCATTGACTCAGTGTGGTATTCAGCCTCTCTGGTGTCAAGTCTGATTTTGGAAAAAAAAAAAAAAAAAAATCCAAAATCAGACAGAGTGTTGAGACCAGAGAGGCTAAGACCGCATTGACTCAGTGCGGTATTCAGCCTCTCTGGTGTCAAGTCTGATTTTGGAAAAAAAAAAAAAAATCCAAAATCAGACAGAGTGTTGAGACCAGAGAGGCTAAGACCGCATTGACTCAGTGCGGTATTCAGCCTCTCTGGTGTCAAGTCTGATTTTGGAAAAAAAAAAAAAAAAATCCAAAATCAGACAGTGTTGACACCAGAGAGGCTAAGACCGCATTGACTCAGTGCGGTATTCAGCCTCTCTGGTGTCAAGTCTGATTTTGGGAAAAAAAAAAAAAAAAATCCAAAATCAGACAGAGTGTTGAGACCAGAGAGGCTAAGACCGCATTGAGTCAGTGCGGTATTCAGCCTCTCTGGTGTCAAGTCTGATTTTGGAAAAAAAAAAAAAAAATCCAAAATCAGACAGAGTGTTGACACCAGAGAGGCTAAGACCGCATTGACTCAGTGCGGTATTCAGCCTCTCTGGTGTCGTCTGATTTTGGAAAGAAAAAAAAAAAATCCAAAATCAGACAGAGTGTTGACACCAGAGAGGCTAAGACCGCATTGACTCAGTGCGGTATTCAGCCTCTCTGGTGTCAAGTCTGATTTTGGAAAAAAAAAAAAAAAAATCCAAAATCAGACAGAGTGTTGAGACCAGAGATGCTAAGACCGCATTGACTCAGTGCGGTATTCAGCCTCTCTGGTGTCAAGTCTGATTTTGGAAAAAAAAAAAAAAAATCCAAAATCAGACAGAGTGTTGACACCAGAGAGGCTAAGACCGCATTGACTCAGTGTGGTATTCAGCCTCTCTGGTGTCAAGTCTGATTTTAGAAAAAAAAAAAAAAAATCCAAAATCAGACAGAGTGTTGACACCAGAGAGGCTAAGACCGCATTGACTCAGTGCGGTATTCAGCCTCTCTGGTGTCAAGTCTGATTTTGGGAAAAAAAAAAAAATCCAAAATCAGACAGAGTGTTGAGACCAGAGAGGCTAAGACCGCATTGACTCAGTGCGGTATTCAGCCTCTCTGGTGTCAAGTCTGATTTTGGAAAAAAAAAAAAAAAATCCAAAATCAGACAGAGTGTTGACACCAGAGAGGCTAAGACCGCATTGACTCAGTGCGGTATTCAGCCTCTCTGGTGTCAAGTCTGATTTTGGGAAAAAAAAAAAAAAAAAAATACAAAATCAGACAGAGTGTTGAGACCAGAGAGGCTAAGACCGCATTGACTCAGTGCGGTATTCAGCCTCTCTGGTGTCAAGTCTGATTTTGAAAAAAAAAAAAAAAAAAAATCCAAATTCAGACAGAGTGTTGACACCAGAGAGGCTAAGACCGAATTGACTCAGTGCGGTATTCAGCCTCTCTGGTGTCAAGTCTGATTTTGAAAAAAAAAAAAAAAATCCAAAATCAGACAGAGTGTTGACACCAGAGAGGCTAAGACCGCATTGACTCAGTGCGGTATTCAGCCTCTCTGGTGTCAAGTCTGATTTTGGAAAAAAAAAAAAAAATCCAAAATCAGACAGAGTGTTGACACCAGAGAGGCTAAGACCGCATTGACTCAGTGCGGTATTCAGCCTCTCTGGTGTCAAGTCTGATTTTGGGAAAAAAAAAAAAAAAAAAATACAAAATCAGACAGAGTGTTGAGACCAGAGAGGCTAAGACCGCATTGACTCAGTGCGGTATTCAGCCTCTCTGGTGTCAAGTCTGATTTTGAAAAAAAAAAAAAAAAAAATCCAAATTCAGACAGAGTGTTGACACCAGAGAGGCTAAGACCGAATTGACTCAGTGCGGTATTCAGCCTCTCTGGTGTCAAGTCTGATTTTGAAAAAAAAAAAAAAAATCCAAAATCAGACAGAGTGTTGACACCAGAGAGGCTAAGACCGCATTGACTCAGTGCGGTATTCAGCCTCTCTGGTGTCAAGTCTGATTTTGGGAAAAAAAAAAAAAATCCAAAATCAGACAGAGTGTTGAGACCAGAGAGGCTAAGACCGCATTGACTCAGTGCGTTATTCAGCCTCTCTGGTGTCAAGTCTGATTTTGGAGAAAAAAAAAAAATCCAAAATTAGACAGAGTGTTGAGACCAGAGAGGCTAAGACCGCATTGACTCAGTGCGGTATTCAGCCTCTCTGGTGTCAAGTCTGATTTTGGAAAAAAAAAAAAAAATCCAAAATCAGACAGAGTGTTGACACCAGAGAGGCTAAGACCGCATTGACTCAGTGCGGTATTCAGCCTCTCTGGTGTCAAGTCTGATTTTGGAAAAAAAAAAAAAAAATCCAAAATCAGACAGAGTGTTGAGACCAGAGAGGCTAAGACCGCATTGACTCAGTGCGGTATTCAGCCTCTCTGGTGTCAAGTCTGATTTTGGAAAAAAAAAAAAAAAAAAAAATCCAAATTCAGACAGAGTGTTGACACCAGAGAGGCTAAGACCGCATTGACTCAGTGCGGTATTCAGCCTCTCTGGTGTCAAGTCTGATTTTGGAAAAAAAAAAAAAAATCCAAAATCAGACAGAGTGTTGAGACCAGAGAGGCTAAGACCGCATTGACTCAGTGCGGTATTCAGCCTCTCTGGTGTCAAGTCTGATTTTAGAAAAAAAAAAAAAATCCAAAATCAGACAGAGTGTTGACACCAGAGAGGCTAAGACCGCATTGACTCAGTGCGGTATTCAGCCTCTCTGGTGTCAAGTCTGATTTTGGAAAAAAAAAAAAAAAAAAAAATCCAAAATCAGACAGAGTGTTGAGACCAGAGAGGCTAAGACCGCATTGACTCAGTGCGGTATTCAGCCTCTCTGGTGTCAAGTCTGATTTTGGAAAAAAAAAAAAAAAAATCCAAAATCAGACAGAGTGTTGAGACCAGAGAGGCTAAGACCGCATTGACTCAGTGCGGTATTCAGCCTCTCTGGTGTCAAGTCTGATTTTGGAAAAAAAAAAAAAAAAATCCAAAATCAGACAGAGTGTTGACACCAGAGAGGCTAAGACCGCATTGACTCAGTGTGGTATTCAGCCTCTCTCGTGTCAAGTCTGATTTTGGAAAAAAAAAAAAAAAAAAATCGAAAATCAGACAGAGTGTTGAGACCAGAGAGGCTAAGACCGCATTGACTCAGTGCGGTATTCAGCCTCTCTGGTGTCAAGTCTGATTTTGGAAAAAAAAAAAAAAATCCAAAATCAGACAGAGTGTTGAGACCAGAGAGGCTAAGACCGCATTGACTCAGTGCGGTATTCAGCCTCTCTGGTGTCAAGTCTGATTTTGGAAAAAAAAAAAAAAAAATCCAAAATCAGACAGTGTTGACACCAGAGAGGCTAAGACCGCATTGACTCAGTGCGGTATTCAGCCTCTCTGGTGTCAAGTCTGATTTTGGGAAAAAAAAAAAAAAAAATCCAAAATCAGACAGAGTGTTGAGACCAGAGAGGCTAAGACCGCATTGAGTCAGTGCGGTATTCAGCCTCTCTGGTGTCAAGTCTGATTTTGGAAAAAAAAAAAAAAATCCAAAATCAGACAGAGTGTTGACACCAGAGAGGCTAAGACCGCATTGACTCAGTGCGGTATTCAGCCTCTCTGGTGTCGTCTGATTTTGGAAAAAAAAAAAAAAAAATCCAAAATCAGACAGAGTGTTGACACCAGAGAGGCTAAGACCGCATTGACTCAGTCCGGTATTCAGCCTCTCTGGTGTCAAGTCTGATTTTGGAAAAAAAAAAAAAAAAAATCCAAAATCAGACAGAGTGTTGAGACCAGAGAGGCTAAGACCGCATTGACTCAGTGCGGTATTCAGCCTCTCTGGTGTCAAGTCTGATTTTGAAAAAAAAAAAAAAAATCCAAAATCAGACAGAGTGTTGACACCAGAGAGGCTAAGACCGCATTGACTCAGTGCGGTATTCAGCCTCTCTGGTGTCAAGTCTGATTTTGGAAAAAAAAAAAAAAAATCCAAAATCAGACAGAGTGTTGAGACCAGAGAGGCTAAGACCGCATTGACTCAGTGCGGTATTCAGCCTCTCTGGTGTCAAGTCTGATTTTGGAAAAAAAAAAAAAAAAAAATCCAAATTCAGACAGAGTGTTGACACCAGAGAGGCTAAGACCGCATTGACTCAGTGCGGTATTCAGCCTCTCTGGTGTCAAGTCTGATTTTGGAAAAAAAAAAAAATCCAAAATCAGACAGAGTGTTGAGACCAGAGAGGCTAAGACCGCATTGACTCAGTGCGGTATTCAGCCTCTCTGGTGTCAAGTCTGATTTTAGAAAAAAAAAAAAAATCCAAAATCAGACAGAGTGTTGACACCAGAGAGGCTAAGACCGCATTGACTCAGTGCGGTATTCAGCCTCTCTGGTGTCAAGTCTGATTTTGGAAAAAAAAAAAAAAAATCCAAAATCAGACAGAGTGTTGAGACCAGAGAGGCTAAGACCGCATTGACTCAGTGCGGTATTAAGCCTCCCTGGTGTCAAGTCTGATTTTGGAAAAAAAAAAAAAAAAATCCAAAATCAGACAGTGTTGACACCAGAGAGGCTAAGACCGCATTGACTCAGTGCGGTATTCAGCCTCTCTGGTGTCAAGTCTGATTTTGGGAAAAAAAAAAAAAAAATCCAAAATCAGACAGAGTGTTGAGACCAGAGAGGCTAAGACCGCATTGAGTCAGTGCGGTATTCAGCCTCTCTGGTGTCAAGTCTGATTTTGGAAAAAAAAAAAAAAATCCAAAATCAGACAGAGTGTTGACACCAGAGAGGCTAAGACCGCATTGACTCAGTGCGGTATTCAGCCTCTCTGGTGTCGTCTGATTTTGGAAAAAAAAAAAAAAAAATCCAAAATCAGACAGAGTGTTGACACCAGAGAGGCTAAGACCGCATTGACTCAGTGCGGTATTCAGCCTCTCTGGTGTCAAGTCTGATTTTGGAAAAAAAAAAAAAAAAATCCAAAATCAGACAGAGTGTTGACACCAGAGAGGCTAAGACCGCATTGACTCAGTGCGGTATTCAGCCTCTCTGGTGTCGTCTGATTTTGGAAAAAAAAAAAAAAAAATCCAAAATCAGACAGAGTGTTGACACCAGAGAGGCTAAGACCGCATTGACTCAGTGCGGTATTCAGCCTCTCTGGTGTCAAGTCTGATTTTGGAAAAAAAAAAAAAAAAATCCAAAATCAGACAGTGTTGACACCAGAGAGGCTAAGACCGCATTGACTCAGTGCGGTATTCAGCCTCTCTGGTGTCAAGTCTGATTTTGGGAAAAAAAAAAAAAAAATCCAAAATCAGACAGAGTGTTGAGACCAGAGAGGCTAAGACCGCATTGAGTCAGTGCGGTATTCAGCCTCTCTGGTGTCAAGTCTGATTTTGGAAAAAAAAAAAAAAATCCAAAATCAGACAGAGTGTTGACACCAGAGAGGCTAAGACCGCATTGACTCAGTGCGGTATTCAGCCTCTCTGGTGTCAAGTCTGATTTTGGAAAAAAAAAAAAAAAATCCAAAATCAGACAGAGTGTTGAGACCAGAGAGGCTAAGACCGCATTGACTCAGTGCGGTATTAAGCCTCCCTGGTGTCAAGTCTGATTTTGGAAAAAAAAAAAAAAAAATCCAAAATCAGACAGTGTTGACACCAGAGAGGCTAAGACCGCATTGACTCAGTGCGGTATTCAGCCTCTCTGGTGTCAAGTCTGATTTTGGGAAAAAAAAAAAAAAAATCCAAAATCAGACAGAGTGTTGAGACCAGAGAGGCTAAGACCGCATTGAGTCAGTGCGGTATTCAGCCTCTCTGGTGTCAAGTCTGATTTTGGAAAAAAAAAAAAAAAATCCAAAATCAGACAGAGTGTTGACACCAGAGAGGCTAAGACCGCATTGACTCAGTGCGGTATTCAGCCTCTCTGGTGTCGTCTGATTTTGGAAAAAAAAAAAAAAAAATCCAAAATCAGACAGAGTGTTGACACCAGAGAGGCTAAGACCGCATTGACTCAGTGCGGTATTCAGCCTCTCTGGTGTCAAGTCTGATTTTGGAAAAAAAAAAAAAAAAATCCAAAATCAGACAGAGTGTTGACACCAGAGAGGCTAAGACCGCATTGACTCAGTGCGGTATTCAGCCTCTCTGGTGTCGTCTGATTTTGGAAAAAAAAAAAAAAAAATCCAAAATCAGACAGAGTGTTGACACCAGAGAGGCTAAGACCGCATTGACTCAGTGCGGTATTCAACCTCTCTGGTGTCAAGTCTGATTTTGGAAAAAAAAAAAAAAAAATCCAAAATCAGACAGTGTTGACACCAGAGAGGCTAAGACCGCATTGACTCAGTGCGGTATTCAGCCTCTCTGGTGTCAAGTCTGATTTTGGGAAAAAAAAAAAAAAAATCCAAAATCAGACAGAGTGTTGAGACCAGAGAGGCTAAGACCGCATTGAGTCAGTGCGGTATTCAGCCTCTCTGGTGTCAAGTCTGATTTTGGGAAAAAAAAAAAAAAAAATCCAAAATCAGACAGAGTGTTGAGACCAGAGAGGCTAAGACCGCATTGAGTCAGTGCGGTATTCAGCCTCTCTGGTGTCAAGTCTGATTTTGGAAAAAAAAAAAAAAATCCAAAATCAGACAGAGTGTTGACACCAGAGAGGCTAAGACCGCATTGACTCAGTGCGGTATTCAGCCTCTCTGGTGTCAAGTCTGATTTTGGAAAAAAAAAAAAAAAATCCAAAATCAGACAGAGTGTTGAGACCAGAGAGGCTAAGACCGCATTGACTCAGTGCGGTATTAAGCCTCCCTGGTGTCAAGTCTGATTTTGGAAAAAAAAAAAAAAAAATCCAAAATCAGACAGTGTTGACACCAGAGAGGCTAAGACCGCATTGACTCAGTGCGGTATTCAGCCTCTCTGGTGTCAAGTCTGATTTTGGGAAAAAAAAAAAAAAAATCCAAAATCAGACAGAGTGTTGAGACCAGAGAGGCTAAGACCGCATTGAGTCAGTGCGGTATTCAGCCTCTCTGGTGTCAAGTCTGATTTTGGAAAAAAAAAAAAAAATCCAAAATCAGACAGAGTGTTGACACCAGAGAGGCTAAGACCGCATTGACTCAGTGCGGTATTCAGCCTCTCTGGTGTCGTCTGATTTTGGAAAAAAAAAAAAAAAAATCCAAAATCAGACAGAGTGTTGACACCAGAGAGGCTAAGACCGCATTGACTCAGTGCGGTATTCAGCCTCTCTGGTGTCAAGTCTGATTTTGGAAAAAAAAAAAAAAAAATCCAAAATCAGACAGTGTTGACACCAGAGAGGCTAAGACCGCATTGACTCAGTGCGGTATTCAGCCTCTCTGGTGTCGTCTGATTTTGGAAAAAAAAAAAAAAAAATCCAAAATCAGACAGAGTGTTGACACCAGAGAGGCTAAGACCGCATTGACTCAGTGCGGTATTCAGCCTCTCTGGTGTCAAGTCTGATTTTGGAAAAAAAAAAAAAAAAATCCAAAATCAGACAGAGTGTTGAGACCAGAGAGGCTAAGACCGCATTGACTCAGTGCGGTATTCAGCCTCTCTGGTGTCAAGTCTGATTTTGGAAAAAAAAAAAAAAATCCAAAATCAGACAGAGTGTTGACACCAGAGAGACTAAGACCGCATTGACTCAGTGTGGTATTCAGCCTCTCTGGTGTCAAGTCTGATTTTGGAAAAAAAAAAAAAAAAATCCAAAATCAGACAGAGTGTTGACACCAGAAAGGCTAAGACCGCATTGACTCAGTGCGGTATTCAGCCTCTCTGGTGTCAAGTCTGATTTTGGAAAAAAAAAAAAAATCCAAAATCAGACAGAGTGTTGAGACCAGAGAGGCTAAGACCGCATTGACTCAGTGCGGTATTCAGCCTCTCTGGTGTCAAGTCTGATTTTGGAAAAAAAAAAAAAAAAATCCAAAATCAGACAGAGTGTTGACACCAGAGAGGCTAAGACCGCATTGACTCAGTGTGGTATTCAGCCTCTCTGGTGTCAAGTCTGATTTTGGAAAAAAAAAAAAAAAAAAATCCAAAATCAGACAGAGTGTTGAGACCAGAGAGGCTAAGACCGCATTGACTCAGTGCGGTATTCAGCCTCTCTGGTGTCAAGTCTGATTTTGGAAAAAAAAAAAAAAAATCCAAAATCAGACAGAGTGTTGAGACCAGAGAGGCTAAGACCGCATTGACTCAGTGCGGTATTCAGCCTCTCTGGTGTCAAGTCTGATTTTGGAAAAAAAAAAAAAAAAATCCAAAATCAGACAGTGTTGACACCAGAGAGGCTAAGACCGCATTGACTCAGTGCGGTATTCAGCCTCTCTGGTGTCAAGTCTGATTTTGGGAAAAAAAAAAAAAAAAATCCAAAATCAGACAGAGTGTTGAGACCAGAGAGGCTAAGACCGCATTGAGTCAGTGCGGTATTCAGCCTCTCTGGTGTCAAGTCTGATTTTGGAAAAAAAAAAAAAAAATCCAAAATCAGACAGAGTGTTGACACCAGAGAGGCTAAGACCGCATTGACTCAGTGCGGTATTCAGCCTCTCTGGTGTCGTCTGATTTTGGAAAGAAAAAAAAAAAATCCAAAATCAGACAGAGTGTTGACACCAGAGAGGCTAAGACCGCATTGACTCAGTGCGGTATTCAGCCTCTCTGGTGTCAAGTCTGATTTTGGAAAAAAAAAAAAAAAAATCCAAAATCAGACAGAGTGTTGAGACCAGAGATGCTAAGACCGCATTGACTCAGTGCGGTATTCAGCCTCTCTGGTGTCAAGTCTGATTTTGGAAAAAAAAAAAAAAAATCCAAAATCAGACAGAGTGTTGACACCAGAGAGGCTAAGACCGCATTGACTCAGTGTGGTATTCAGCCTCTCTGGTGTCAAGTCTGATTTTAGAAAAAAAAAAAAAAAATCCAAAATCAGACAGAGTGTTGACACCAGAGAGGCTAAGACCGCATTGACTCAGTGCGGTATTCAGCCTCTCTGGTGTCAAGTCTGATTTTGGGAAAAAAAAAAAAATCCAAAATCAGACAGAGTGTTGAGACCAGAGAGGCTAAGACCGCATTGACTCAGTGCGGTATTCAGCCTCTCTGGTGTCAAGTCTGATTTTGGAAAAAAAAAAAAAAATCCAAAATCAGACAGAGTGTTGACACCAGAGAGGCTAAGACCGCATTGACTCAGTGCGGTATTCAGCCTCTCTGGTGTCAAGTCTGATTTTGGGAAAAAAAAAAAAAAAAAAATACAAAATCAGACAGAGTGTTGAGACCAGAGAGGCTAAGACCGCATTGACTCAGTGCGGTATTCAGCCTCTCTGGTGTCAAGTCTGATTTTGAAAAAAAAAAAAAAAAAAAATCCAAATTCAGACAGAGTGTTGACACCAGAGAGGCTAAGACCGAATTGACTCAGTGCGGTATTCAGCCTCTCTGGTGTCAAGTCTGATTTTGAAAAAAAAAAAAAAAATCCAAAATCAGACAGAGTGTTGACACCAGAGAGGCTAAGACCGCATTGACTCAGTGCGGTATTCAGCCTCTCTGGTGTCAAGTCTGATTTTGGGAAAAAAAAAAAAAATCCAAAATCAGACAGAGTGTTGAGACCAGAGAGGCTAAGACCGCATTGACTCAGTGCGTTATTCAGCCTCTCTGGTGTCAAGTCTGATTTTGGAGAAAAAAAAAAAATCCAAAATTAGACAGAGTGTTGAGACCAGAGAGGCTAAGACCGCATTGACTCAGTGCGGTATTCAGCCTCTCTGGTGTCAAGTCTGATTTTGGAAAAAAAAAAAAAAATCCAAAATCAGACAGAGTGTTGACACCAGAGAGGCTAAGACCGCATTGACTCAGTGCGGTATTCAGCCTCTCTGGTGTCAAGTCTGATTTTGGAAAAAAAAAAAAAAAATCCAAAATCAGACAGAGTGTTGAGACCAGAGAGGCTAAGACCGCATTGACTCAGTGCGGTATTCAGCCTCTCTGGTGTCAAGTCTGATTTTGGAAAAAAAAAAAAAAAAAAAATCCAAATTCAGACAGAGTGTTGACACCAGAGAGGCTAAGACCGCATTGACTCAGTGCGGTATTCAGCCTCTCTGGTGTCAAGTCTGATTTTGGAAAAAAAAAAAAAATCCAAAATCAGACAGAGTGTTGAGACCAGAGAGGCTAAGACCGCATTGACTCAGTGCGGTATTCAGCCTCTCTGGTGTCAAGTCTGATTTTAGAAAAAAAAAAAAAAATCCAAAATCAGACAGAGTGTTGACACCAGAGAGGCTAAGACCGCATTGACTCAGTGCGGTATTCAGCCTCTCTGGTGTCAAGTCTGATTTTGGAAAAAAAAAAAAAAAAAAAAATCCAAAATCAGACAGAGTGTTGAGACCAGAGAGGCTAAGACCGCATTGACTCAGTGCGGTATTCAGCCTCTCTGGTGTCAAGTCTGATTTTGAAAAAAAAAAAAAAAATCCAAAATCAGACAGAGTGTTGAGACCAGAGAGGCTAAGAACGCATTGACTCAGTGCGGTATTCAGCCTCTCTGGTGTCAAGTCTGATTTTGGAAAAAAAAAAAAAAAAAATCCAAAATCAGACAGAGTGTTGAGACCAGAGAGGCTAAGACCGCATTGACTCAGTGCGGTATTCAGCCTCTCTGGTGTCAAGTCTGATTTTGGAAAAAAAAAAAAAAAAAATCCAAAATCAGACAGAGTGTTGACACCAGAGAGGCTAAGACCGCATTGACTCAGTGTGGTATTCAGCCTCTCTCGTGTCAAGTCTGATTTTGGAAAAAAAAAAAAAAAAAAATCGAAAATCAGACAGAGTGTTGAGACCAGAGAGGCTAAGACCGCATTGACTCAGTGCGGTATTCAGCCTCTCTGGTGTCAAGTCTGATTTTGGAAAAAAAAAAAAAAAATCCAAAATCAGACAGAGTGTTGAGACCAGAGAGGCTAAGACCGCATTGACTCAGTGCGGTATTCAGCCTCTCTGGTGTCAAGTCTGATTTTGGAAAAAAAAAAAAAAAAATCCAAAATCAGACAGTGTTGACACCAGAGAGGCTAAGACCGCATTGACTCAGTGCGGTATTCAGCCTCTCTGGTGTCAAGTCTGATTTTGGGAAAAAAAAAAAAAAAAATCCAAAATCAGACAGAGTGTTGAGACCAGAGAGGCTAAGACCGCATTGAGTCAGTGCGGTATTCAGCCTCTCTGGTGTCAAGTCTGATTTTGGAAAAAAAAAAAAAAATCCAAAATCAGACAGAGTGTTGACACCAGAGAGGCTAAGACCGCATTGACTCAGTGCGGTATTCAGCCTCTCTGGTGTCGTCTGATTTTGGAAAAAAAAAAAAAAAAATCCAAAATCAGACAGAGTGTTGACACCAGAGAGGCTAAGACCGCATTGACTCAGTCCGGTATTCAGCCTCTCTGGTGTCGTCTGATTTTGGAAAAAAAAAAAAAAAAATCCAAAATCAGACAGAGTGTTGAGACCAGAGAGGCTAAGACCGCATTGACTCAGTGCGGTATTCAGCCTCTCTGGTGTCAAGTCTGATTTTGGAAAAAAAAAAAAAAAATCCAAAATCAGACAGAGTGTTGACACCAGAGAGGCTAAGACCGCATTGACTCAGTGCGGTATTCAGCCTCTCTGGTGTCAAGTCTGATTTTGGAAAAAAAAAAAAAAAAATCCAAAATCAGACAGAGTGTTGAGACCAGAGAGGCTAAGACCGCATTGACTCAGTGCGGTATTCAGCCTCTCTGGTGTCAAGTCTGATTTTGGAAAAAAAAAAAAAAAAAAATCCAAATTCAGACAGAGTGTTGACACCAGAGAGGCTAAGACCGCATTGACTCAGTGCGGTATTCAGCCTCTCTGGTGTCAAGTCTGATTTTGGAAAAAAAAAAAAATCCAAAATCAGACAGAGTGTTGAGACCAGAGAGGCTAAGACCGCATTGACTCAGTGCGGTATTCAGCCTCTCTGGTGTCAAGTCTGATTTTGGAAAAAAAAAAAAAAAATCCAAAATCAGACAGAGTGTTGACACCAGAGAGGCTAAGACCGCATTGACTCAGTGCGGTATTCAGCCTCTCTGGTGTCAAGTCTGATTTTGGAAAAAAAAAAAAAAAATCCAAAATCAGACAGAGTGTTGAGACCAGAGAGGCTAAGACCGCATTGACTCAGTGCGGTATTCAGCCTCTCTGGTGTCAAGTCTGATTTTGGAAAAAAAAAAAAAAAAAAATCCAAATTCAGACAGAGTGTTGACACCAGAGAGGCTAAGACCGCATTGACTCAGTGCGGTATTCAGCCTCTCTGGTGTCAAGTCTGATTTTGGAAAAAAAAAAAAAATCCAAAATCAGACAGAGTGTTGAGACCAGAGAGGCTAAGACCGCATTGACTCAGTGCGGTATTCAGCCTCTCTGGTGTCAAGTCTGATTTTAGAAAAAAAAAAAAAATCCAAAATCAGACAGAGTGTTGACACCAGAGAGGCTAAGACCGCATTGACTCAGTGCGGTATTCAGCCTCTCTGGTGTCAAGTCTGATTTTGGAAAAAAAAAAAAAAAATCCAAAATCAGACAGAGTGTTGAGACCAGAGAGGCTAAGACCGCATTGACTCAGTGCGGTATTAAGCCTCCCTGGTGTCAAGTCTGATTTTGGAAAAAAAAAAAAAAAAATCCAAAATCAGACAGTGTTGACACCAGAGAGGCTAAGACCGCATTGACTCAGTGCGGTATTCAGCCTCTCTGGTGTCAAGTCTGATTTTGGGAAAAAAAAAAAAAAAATCCAAAATCAGACAGAGTGTTGAGACCAGAGAGGCTAAGACCGCATTGAGTCAGTGCGGTATTCAGCCTCTCTGGTGTCAAGTCTGATTTTGGAAAAAAAAAAAAAAATCCAAAATCAGACAGAGTGTTGACACCAGAGAGGCTAAGACCGCATTGACTCAGTGCGGTATTCAGCCTCTCTGGTGTCAAGTCTGATTTTAGAAAAAAAAAAAAAATCCAAAATCAGACAGAGTGTTGACACCAGAGAGGCTAAGACCGCATTGACTCAGTGCGGTATTCAGCCTCTCTGGTGTCAAGTCTGATTTTGGAAAAAAAAAAAAAAAATCCAAAATCAGACAGAGTGTTGAGACCAGAGAGGCTAAGACCGCATTGACTCAGTGCGGTATTAAGCCTCCCTGGTGTCAAGTCTGATTTTGGAAAAAAAAAAAAAAAAATCCAAAATCAGACAGTGTTGACACCAGAGAGGCTAAGACCGCATTGACTCAGTGCGGTATTCAGCCTCTCTGGTGTCAAGTCTGATTTTGGGAAAAAAAAAAAAAAAATCCAAAATCAGACAGAGTGTTGAGACCAGAGAGGCTAAGACCGCATTGAGTCAGTGCGGTATTCAGCCTCTCTGGTGTCAAGTCTGATTTTGGAAAAAAAAAAAAAAATCCAAAATCAGACAGAGTGTTGACACCAGAGAGGCTAAGACCGCATTGACTCAGTGCGGTATTCAGCCTCTCTGGTGTCGTCTGATTTTGGAAAAAAAAAAAAAAAAATCCAAAATCAGACAGAGTGTTGACACCAGAGAGGCTAAGACCGCATTGACTCAGTGCGGTATTCAGCCTCTCTGGTGTCAAGTCTGATTTTGGAAAAAAAAAAAAAAAAATCCAAAATCAGACAGAGTGTTGACACCAGAGAGGCTAAGACCGCATTGACTCAGTGCGGTATTCAGCCTCTCTGGTGTCGTCTGATTTTGGAAAAAAAAAAAAAAAAATCCAAAATCAGACAGAGTGTTGACACCAGAGAGGCTAAGACCGCATTGACTCAGTGCGGTATTCAGCCTCTCTGGTGTCAAGTCTGATTTTGGAAAAAAAAAAAAAAAAATCCAAAATCAGACAGTGTTGACACCAGAGAGGCTAAGACCGCATTGACTCAGTGCGGTATTCAGCCTCTCTGGTGTCAAGTCTGATTTTGGAAAAAAAAAAAAAAAATCCAAAATCAGACAGAGTGTTGAGACCAGAGAGGCTAAGACCGCATTGACTCAGTGCGGTATTAAGCCTCCCTGGTGTCAAGTCTGATTTTGGAAAAAAAAAAAAAAAAATCCAAAATCAGACAGTGTTGACACCAGAGAGGCTAAGACCGCATTGACTCAGTGCGGTATTCAGCCTCTCTGGTGTCAAGTCTGATTTTGGGAAAAAAAAAAAAAAAATCCAAAATCAGACAGAGTGTTGAGACCAGAGAGGCTAAGACCGCATTGAGTCAGTGCGGTATTCAGCCTCTCTGGTGTCAAGTCTGATTTTGGAAAAAAAAAAAAAAATCCAAAATCAGACAGAGTGTTGACACCAGAGAGGCTAAGACCGCATTGACTCAGTGCGGTATTCAGCCTCTCTGGTGTCGTCTGATTTTGGAAAAAAAAAAAAAAAAATCCAAAATCAGACAGAGTGTTGACACCAGAGAGGCTAAGACCGCATTGACTCAGTGCGGTATTCAGCCTCTCTGGTGTCAAGTCTGATTTTGGAAAAAAAAAAAAAAAAATACAAAATCAGACAGAGTGTTGACACCAGAGAGGCTAAGACCGCATTGACTCAGTGCGGTATTCAGCCTCTCTGGTGTCGTCTGATTTTGGAAAAAAAAAAAAAAAAATCCAAAATCAGACAGAGTGTTGACACCAGAGAGGCTAAGACCGCATTGACTCAGTGCAGTATTCAGCCTCTCTGGTGTCAAGTCTGATTTTGGAAAAAAAAAAAAAAAAATCCAAAATCAGACAGTGTTGACACCAGAGAGGCTAAGACCGCATTGACTCAGTGCAGTATTCAGCCTCTCTGGTGTCAAGTCTGATTTTGGGAAAAAAAAAAAAAAAAAATCCAAAATCAGACAGAGTGTTGAGACCAGAGAGGCTAAGACCGCATTGAGTCAGTGCGGTATTCAGCCTCTCTGGTGTCAAGTCTGATTTTGGGAAAAAAAAAAAAAAAAATCCAAAATCAGACAGAGTGTTGAGACCAGAGAGGCTAAGACCGCATTGAGTCAGTGCGGTATTCAGCCTCTCTGGTGTCAAGTCTGATTTTGGAAAAAAAAAAAAAAATCCAAAATCAGACAGAGTGTTGACACCAGAGAGGCTAAGACCGCATTGACTCAGTGCGGTATTCAGCCTCTCTGGTGTCAAGTCTGATTTTGGAAAAAAAAAAAAAAAATCCAAAATCAGACAGAGTGTTGAGACCAGAGAGGCTAAGACCGCATTGACTCAGTGCGGTATTAAGCCTCCCTGGTGTCAAGTCTGATTTTGGAAAAAAAAAAAAAAAATCCAAAATCAGACAGTGTTGACACCAGAGAGGCTAAGACCGCATTGACTCAGTGCGGTATTCAGCCTCTCTGGTGTCAAGTCTGATTTTGGGAAAAAAAAAAAAAAAATCCAAAATCAGACAGAGTGTTGAGACCAGAGAGGCTAAGACCGCATTGAGTCAGTGCGGTATTCAGCCTCTCTGGTGTCAAGTCTGATTTTGGAAAAAAAAAAAAAAATCCAAAATCAGACAGAGTGTTGACACCAGAGAGGCTAAGACCGCATTGACTCAGTGCGGTATTCAGCCTCTCTGGTGTCGTCTGATTTTGGAAAAAAAAAAAAAAAAATCCAAAATCAGACAGAGTGTTGACACCAGAGAGGCTAAGACCGCATTGACTCAGTGCGGTATTCAGCCTCTCTGGTGTCAAGTCTGATTTTGGAAAAAAAAAAAAAAAAATCCAAAATCAGACAGTGTTGACACCAGAGAGGCTAAGACCGCATTGACTCAGTGCGGTATTCAGCCTCTCTGGTGTCAAGTCTGATTTTGGGAAAAAAAAAAAAAAAAATCCAAAATCAGACAGAGTGTTGAGACCAGAGAGGCTAAGACCGCATTGAGTCAGTGCGGTATTCAGCCTCTCTGGTGTCAAGTCTGATTTTGGGAAAAAAAAAAAAAAAAATCCAAAATCAGACAGAGTGTTGAGACCAGAGAGGCTAAGACCGCATTGAGTCAGTGCGGTATTCAGCCTCTCTGGTGTCAAGTCTGATTTTGGAAAAAAAAAAAAAAATCCAAAATCAGACAGAGTGTTGACACCAGAGAGGCTAAGACCGCATTGACTCAGTGCGGTATTCAGCCTCTCTGGTGTCAAGTCTGATTTTGGAAAAAAAAAAAAAAAATCCAAAATCAGACAGAGTGTTGAGACCAGAGAGGCTAAGACCGCATTGACTCAGTGCGGTATTAAGCCTCCCTGGTGTCAAGTCTGATTTTGGAAAAAAAAAAAAAAAAATCCAAAATCAGACAGAGTGTTGACACCAGAGAGGCTAAGACCGCATTGAGTCAGTGCGGTATTCAGCCTCTCTGGTGTCAAGTCTGATTTTGGAAAAAAAAAAAAAATCCAAAATCAGACAGAGTGTTGACACCAGAGAGGCTAAGACCGCATTGACTCAGTGCGGTATTCAGCCTCTCTGGTGTCGTCTGATTTTGGAAAAAAAAAAAAAAAAATCCAAAATCAGACAGAGTGTTGACACCAGAGAGGCTAAGACCGCATTGACTCAGTGCGGTATTCAGCCTCTCTGGTGTCAAGTCTGATTTTGGAAAAAAAAAAAAAAAAATCCAAAATCAGACAGAGTGTTGAGACCAGAGAGGCTAAGACCGCATTGACTCAGTGCGGTATTCAGCCTCTCTGGTGTCAAGTCTGATTTTGGAAAAAAAAAAAAAAAATCCAAAATCAGACAGAGTGTTGACACCAGAGAGGCTAAGACCGCATTGACTCAGTGTGGTATTCAGCCTCTCTGGTGTCAAGTCTGATTTTGAAAAAAAAAAAAAAAAATCCAAAATCAGACAGAGTGTTGACACCAGAAAGTCTAAGACCGCATTGACTCAGTGCGGTATTCAGCCTCTCTGGTGTCAAGTCTGATTTTGGAAAAAAAAAAAAAAATCCAAAATCAGACAGAGTGTTGAGACCAGAGAGGCTAAGACCGCATTGACTCAGTGCGGTATTCAGCCTCTCTGGTGTCAAGTCTGATTTTGGAAAAAAAAAAAAAAATCCAAAATCAGACAGAGTGTTGACACCAGAGAGGCTAAGACCGCATTGACTCAGTGCGGTATTCAGCCTCTCTGGTGTCAAGTCTGATTTTGGAAAAAAAAAAAAAAAATCCAAAATCAGACAGAGTGTTGAGACCAGAGAGGCTAAGACCGCATTGACTCAGTGCGGTATTCAGCCTCTCTGGTGTCAAGTCTGATTTTGGAAAAAAAAAAAAAAAGAATCCAAAATCAGACAGAGTGTTGAGACCAGAGAGGCTAAGACCGCATTGACTCAGTGCGGTATTCAGCCTCTCTGGTGTCAAGTCTGATTTTGGAAAAAAAAAAAAAAAAAAATCCAAAATCAGACAGAGTGTTGAGACCAGAGAGGCTAAGACCGCATTGACTCAGTGCGGTATTCAGCCTCTCTGGTGTCAAGTCTGATTTTGGAAAAAAAAAAAAAATCCAAAATCAGACAGAGTGTTGAGACCAGAGAGGCTAAGACCGCATTGACTCAGTGCGGTATTCAGCCTCTCTGGTGTCAAGTCTGATTTTGGAAAAAAAAAAAAAAAAATCCAAAATCAGACAGTGTTGACACCAGAGAGGCTAAGACCGCATTGACTCAGTGCGGTATTCAGCCTCTCTGGTGTCAAGTCTGATTTTGGAAAAAAAAAAAAAAAAAAAATCCAAAATCAGACAGAGTGTTGAGACCAGAGAGGCTAAGACCGCATTGAGTCAGTGCGGTATTCAGCCTCTCTGGTGTCAAGTCTGATTTTGGAAAAAAAAAAAAAAATCCAAAATCAGACAGAGTGTTGACACCAGAGAGGCTAAGACCGCATTGACTCAGTGCGGTATTCAGCCTCTCTGGTGTCAAGTCTGATTTTGGAAAAAAAAAAAAAAAATCCAAAATCAGACAGAGTGTTGAGACCAGAGAGGCTAAGACCGCATTGACTCAGTGCGGTATTAAGCCTCCCTGGTGTCAAGTCTGATTTTGGAAAAAAAAAAAAAAAAATCCAAAATCAGACAGTGTTGACACCAGAGAGGCTAAGACCGCATTGACTCAGTGCGGTATTCAGCCTCTCTGGTGTCAAGTCTGATTTTGGGAAAAAAATAAAAAAAATCCAAAATCAGACAGAGTGTTGAGACCAGAGAGGCTAAGACCGCATTGAGTCAGTGCGGTATTCAGCCTCTCTGGTGTCAAGTCTGATTTTGGAAAAAAAAAAAAAAATCCAAAATCAGACAGAGTGTTGACACCAGAGAGGCTAAGACCGCATTGACTCAGTGCGGTATTCAGCCTCTCTGGTGTCGTCTGATTTTGGAAAAAAAAAAAAAAAAATCCAAAATCAGACAGAGTGTTGACACCAGAGAGGCTAAGACCGCATTGACTCAGTGCGGTATTCAGCCTCTCTGGTGTCAAGTCTGATTTTGGAAAAAAAAAAAAAAAAATCCAAAATCAGACAGAGTGTTGACACCAGAGAGGCTAAGACCGCATTGACTCAGTGCGGTATTCAGCCTCTCTGGTGTCGTCTGATTTTGGAAAAAAAAAAAAAAAAATCCAAAATCAGACAGAGTGTTGACACCAGAGAGGCTAAGACCGCATTGACTCAGTGCGGTATTCAGCCTCTCTGGTGTCAAGTCTGATTTTGGAAAAAAAAAAAAAAAAATCCAAAATCAGACAGTGTTGACACCAGAGAGGCTAAGACCGCATTGACTCAGTGCGGTATTCAGCCTCTCTGGTGTCAAGTCTGATTTTGGGAAAAAAAAAAAAAAAAATCCAAAATCAGACAGAGTGTTGAGACCAGAGAGGCTAAGACCGCATTGAGTCAGTGCGGTATTCAGCCTCTCTGGTGTCAAGTCTGATTTTGGAAAAAAAAAAAAAAATCCAAAATCAGACAGAGTGTTGACACCAGAGAGGCTAAGACCGCATTGACTCAGTGCGGTATTCAGCCTCTCTGGTGTCGTCTGATTTTGGAAAAAAAAAAAAAAAAATCCAAAATCAGACAGAGTGTTGACACCAGAGAGGCTAAGACCGCATTGACTCAGTGCGGTATTCAGCCTCTCTGGTGTCAAGTCTGATTTTGGAAAAAAAAAAAAAAAAATCCAAAATCAGACAGAGTGTTGAGACCAGAGAGGCTAAGACCGCATTGACTCAGTGCGGTATTCAGCCTCTCTGGTGTCGTCTGATTTTGGAAAAAAAAAAAAAAAATCCAAAATCAGACAGAGTGTTGACACCAGAGAGGCTAAGACCGCATTGACTCAGTGTGGTATTCAGCCTCTCTGGTGTCAAGTCTGATTTTGAAAAAAAAAAAAAAAAATCCAAAATCAGACAGAGTGTTGACACCAGAAAGGCTAAGACCGCATTGACTCAGTGCGGTATTCAGCCTCTCTGGTGTCAAGTCTGATTTTGGAAAAAAAAAAAAAATCCAAAATCAGACAGAGTGTTGAGACCAGAGAGGCTAAGACCGCATTGACTCAGTGCGGTATTCAGCCTCTCTGGTGTCAAGTCTGATTTTGGAAAAAAAAAAAAAAATCCAAAATCAGACAGAGTGTTGACACCAGAGAGGCTAAGACCGCATTGACTCAGTGCGGTATTCAGCCTCTCTGGTGTCAAGTCTGATTTTGGAAAAAAAAAAAAAAAATCCAAAATCAGACAGAGTGTTGAGACCAGAGAGGCTAAGACCGCATTGACTCAGTGCGGTATTCAGCCTCTCTGGTGTCAAGTCTGATTTTGGAAAAAAAAAAAAAAAGAATCCAAAATCAGACAGAGTGTTGAGACCAGAGAGGCTAAGACCGCATTGACTCAGTGCGGTATTCAGCCTCTCTGGTGTCAAGTCTGATTTTGGAAAAAAAAAAAAAAAAATCCAAAATCAGACAGTGTTGACACCAGAGAGGCTAAGACCGCATTGACTCAGTGCGGTATTCAGCCTCTCTGGTGTCAAGTCTGATTTTGGAAAAAAAAAAAAAATCCAAAATCAGACAGAGTGTTGAGACCAGAGAGGCTAAGACCGCATTGACTCAGTGCGGTATTCAGCCTCTCTGGTGTCAAGTCTGATTTTGGAAAAAAAAAAAAAAATCCAAAATCAGACAGAGTGTTGACACCAGAGAGGCTAAGACCGCATTGACTCAGTGCGGTATTCAGCCTCTCTGGTGTCAAGTCTGATTTTGGAAAAAAAAATAATAATAATCCAAAATCAGACAGAGTGTTGAGACCAGAGAGGCTAAGACCGCATTGACTCAGTGCGGTATTCAGCCTCTCTGGTGTCAAGTCTGATTTTGGAAAAAAAAAAAAAAAAAATCCAAAATCAGACAGTGTTGACACCAGAGAGGCTAAGACCGCATTGACTCAGTGCGGTATTCAGCCTCTCTGGTGTCAAGTCTGATTTTGGGAAAAAAAAAAAAAAAAATCCAAAATCAGACAGAGTGTTGAGACCAGAGAGGCTAAGACCGCATTGAGTCAGTGCGGTATTCAGCCTCTCTGGTGTCAAGTCTGATTTTGGAAAAAAAAAAAAAAATCCAAAATCAGACAGAGTGTTGACACCAGAGAGGCTAAGACCGCATTGACTCAGTGCGGTATTCAGCCTCTCTGGTGTCGTCTGATTTTGGAAAAAAAAAAAAAAAATCCAAAATCAGACAGAGTGTTGACACCAGAGAGGCTAAGACCGCATTGACTCAGTGCGGTATTCAGCCTCTCTGGTGTCAAGTCTGATTTTGGAAAAAAAAAAAAAAAAATCCAAAATCAGACAGAGTGTTGAGACCAGAGAGGCTAAGACCGCATTGACTCAGTGCGGTATTCAGCCTCTCTGGTGTCAAGTCTGATTTTGGAAAAAAAAAAAAAAATCCAAAATCAGACAGAGTGTTGACACCAGAGAGGCTAAGACCGCATTGACTCAGTGTGGTATTCAGCCTCTCTGGTGTCAAGTCTGATTTTGGAAAAAAAAAAAAAAAAATCCAAAATCAGACAGAGTGTTGACACCAGAGAGGCTAAGACCGCATTGACTCAGTGCGGTATTCAGCCTCTCTGGTGTCAAGTCTGATTTTGGAAAAAAAAAAAAAATCCAAAATCAGACAGAGTGTTGAGACCAGAGAGGCTAAAACCGCATTGACTCAGTGCGGTATTCAGCCTCTCTGGTGTCAAGTCTAATTTTGGAAAAAAAAAAAAAAATCCAAAATCAGACAGAGTGTTGACACCAGAGAGGCTAAGACCGCATTGACTCAGTGCGGTATTCAGCCTCTCTGGTGTCAAGTCTGATTTTGGAAAAAAAAAAAAAAAATCCAAAATCAGACAGAGTGTTGAGACCAGAGAGGCTAAGACCGCATTGACTCAGTGCGGTATTCAGCCTCTCTGGTGTCAAGTCTGATTTTGGAAAAAAAATAATAATAATCCAAAATCAGACAGAGTGTTGAGACCAGAGAGGCTAAGACCGCATTGACTCAGTGCGGTATTCAGCCTCTCTGGTGTCAAGTCTGATTTTGGAAAAAAAAAAAAAAAAATCCAAAATCAGACAGAGTGTTGACACCAGAGAGGCTAAGACCGCATTGACTCAGTGTGGTATTCAGCCTCTCTGGTGTCAAGTCTGATTTTGGAAAAAAAAAAAAAAAAAAAATCCAAAATCAGACAGAGTGTTGAGACCAGAGAGGCTAAGACCGCATTGACTCAGTGCGGTATTCAGCCTCTCTGGTGTCAAGTCTGATTTTGGAAAAAAAAAAAAAAATCCAAAATCAGACAGAGTGTTGACACCAGAGAGGCTAAGACCGCATTGACTCAGTGTGGTATTCAGCCTCTCTGGTGTCAAGTCTGATTTTGGAAAAAAAAAAAAAAAATCCAAAATCAGACAGAGTGTTGACACCAGAGAGGCTAAGACCGCATTGACTCAGTGCGGTATTCAGCCTCTCTGGTGTCAAGTCTGATTTTGGAAAAAAAAAAAAAATCCAAAATCAGACAGAGTGTTGAGACCAGAGAGGCTAAGACCGCATTGACTCAGTGCGGTATTCAGCCTCTCTGGTGTCAAGTCTGATTTTGGAAAAAAAAAAAAAAATCCAAAATCAGACAGAGTGTTGACACCAGAGAGGCTAAGACCGCATTGACTCAGTGCGGTATTCAGCCTCTCTGGTGTCAAGTCTGATTTTGGAAAAAAAAAAAAAAAATCCAAAATCAGACAGAGTGTTGAGACCAGAGAGGCTAAGACCGCATTGACTCAGTGCGGTATTCAGCCTCTCTGGTGTCAAGTCTGATTTTGGAAAAAAAAAAAATAATAATCCAAAATCAGACAGAGTGTTGAGACCAGAGAGGCTAAGACCGCATTGACTCAGTGCGGTATTCAGCCTCTCTGGTGTCAAGTCTGATTTTGGAAAAAAAAAAAAAAAATCCAAAATCAGACAGAGTGTTGACACCAGAGAGGCTAAGACCGCATTGACTCAGTGTGGTATTCAGCCTCTCTGGTGTCAAGTCTGATTTTGGAAAAAAAAAAAAAAAAAATCCAAAATCAGACAGAGTGTTGAGACCAGAGAGGCTAAGACCGCATTGACTCAGTGCGGTATTCAGCCTCTCTGGTGTCAAGTCTGATTTTGGAAAAAAAAAAAAAAATCCAAAATCAGACAGAGTGTTGAGACCAGAGAGGCTAAGACCGCATTGACTCAGTCCGGTATTCAGCCTCTCTGGTGTCAAGTCTGATTTTGGAAAAAAAAAAAAAAAAATCCAAAATCAGACAGTGTTGACACCAGAGAGGCTAAGACCGCATTGACTCAGTGCGGTATTCAGCCTCTCTGGTGTCAAGTCTGATTTTGGAAAAAAATAAAAAAATCCAAAATCAGACAGAGTGTTGACACCAGAGAGGCTAAGACCGCATTGACTCAGTGCGGTATTCAGCCTCTCTGGTGTCAAGTCTGATTTTGGAAAAAAAAAAAAAAAATCCAAAATCAGACAGAGTGTTGAGACCAGAGAGGCTAAGACCGCATTGACTCAGTGCGGTATTCAGCCTCTCTGGTGTCAAGTCTGATTTTGGAAAAAAAAAAAAAAAATCCAAAATCAGACAGAGTGTTGAGACCAGAGAGGCTAAGACCGCATTGACTCAGTGCGGTATTCAGCCTCTCTGGTGTCAAGTCTGATTTTGGAAAAAAAAAAAAAAAAAATCCAAAATCAGACAGTGTTGACACCAGAGAGGCTAAGACCGCATTGACTCAGTGCGGTATTCAGCCTCTCTGGTGTCAAGTCTGATTTTGGAAAAAAAAAAAAAAAAAATCCAAAATCAGACAAAGTGTTGAGACCAGAGAGGCTAAGACCGCATTGACTCAGTGCGGTATTCAGCCTCTCTGGTGTCAAGTCTGATTTTGGAAAAAAATAATAATAATCCAAAATCAGACAGAGTGTTGACACCAGAGAGGCTAAGACCGCATTGACTCAGTGTGGTATTCAGCCTCTCTGGTGTCAAGTCTGATTTTGGAAAAAAAAAAAAAAAATCCAAAATCAGACAGAGTGTTGACACCAGAGAGGCTAAGACCGCATTGACTCAGTGCGGTATTCAGCCTCTCTGGTGTCAAGTCTGATTTTGGAAAAAAAAAAAATCCAAAATCAGACAGAGTGTTGAGACCAGAGAGGCTAAGACCGCATTGACTCAGTGCGGTATTCAGCCTCTCTGGTGTCAAGTCTGATTTTGGAAAAAAAAAAAAAAATCCAAAATCAGACAGAGTGTTGACACCAGAGAGGCTAAGACCGCATTGACTCAGTGCGGTATTCAGCCTCTCTGGTGTCAAGTCTGATTTTGGAAAAAAAAAAAAAAAATCCAAAATCAGACAGAGTGTTGAGACCAGAGAGGCTAAGACCGCATTGACTCAGTGCGGTATTCAGCCTCTCTGGTGTCAAGTCTGATTTGGGAAAAAAAATAAAAAATAATCCAAAATCAGACAGAGTGTTGAGACCAGAGAGGCTAAGACCGCATTGACTCAGTGCGGTATTCAGCCTCTCTGGTGTCAAGTCTGATTTTGGGGAAAAAAAAAAAAAAAATCCAAAATCAGACAGAGTGTTGACACCAGAGAGGCTAAGACCGCATTGACTCAGTGTGGTATTCAGCCTCTCTGGTGTCAAGTCTGATTTTGGAAAAAAAAAAAAAAAAAAAATCCAAAATCAGACAGAGTGTTGAGACCAGAGAGGCTAAGACCGCATTGACTCAGTGCGGTATTCAGCCTCTCTGGTGTCAAGTCTGATTTTGGAAAAAAAAAAAAAAAATCCAAAATCAGACAGAGTGTTGAGACCAGAGAGGCTAAGACCGCATTGACTCAGTGCGGTATTCAGCCTCTCTGGTGTCAAGTCTGATTTTGGAAAAAAAAAAAAAAAAATCCAAAATCAGACAGTGTTGACACCAGAGAGGCTAAGACCGCATTGACTCAGTGCGGTATTCAGCCTCTCTGGTGTCAAGTCTGATTTTGAGAAAAAAAAAAAAAAAAATCCAAAATCAGACAGAGTGTTGAGACCAGAGAGGCTAAGACCGCATTGAGTCAGTGCGGTATTCAGCCTCTCTGGTGTCAAGTCTGATTTTGGAAAAAAAAAAAAAAAATCCAAAATCAGACAGAGTGTTGACATCAGAGAGGCTAAGACCGCATTGACTCAGTGCGGTATTCAGCCTCTCTGGTGTCGTCTGATTTTGGAAAAAAAAAAAAAAAATCCAAAATCAGACAGAGTGTTGACACCAGAGAGGCTAAGACCGCATTGACTCAGTGCGGTATTCAGCCTCTCTGGTGTCAAGTCTGATTTTGGAAAAAAAAAAAAAAAAAATCCAAAATCAGACAGAGTGTTGAGACCAGAGAGGCTAAGACCGCATTGACTCAGTGCGGTATTCAGCCTCTCTGGTGTCAAGTCTGATTTTGAAAAAAAAAAAAAAAAAAAAAAAAATCAGACAGAGTGTTGACACCAGAGAGGCTAAGACCGCATTGACTCAGTGTGGTATTCAGCCTCTCTGGTGTCAAGTCTGATTTTGGAAAAAAAAAAAAAAAATCCAAAATCAGACAGAGTGTTGACACCAGAGAGGCTAAGACCGCATTGACTCAGTGCGGTATTCAGCCTCTCTGGTGTCAAGTCTGATTTTGGAAAAAAAAAAAAAAATCCAAAATCAGACAGAGTGTTGAGACCAGAGACGCTAAGACCGCATTGACTCAGTGCGGTATTCAGCCTCTCTGGTGTCAAGTCTGATTTTGGAAAAAAAAAAAAAATCCAAAATCAGACAGAGTGTTGACACCAGAGAGGCTAAGACCGCATTGACTCAGTGCGGTATTCAGCCTCTCTGGTGTCAAGTCTGATTTTGGGAAAAAAAAAAAAAAAAATCCAAAATCAGACAGAGTGTTGAGACCAGAGAGGCTAAGACCGCATTGACTCAGTGCGGTATTCAGCCTCTCTGGTGTCAAGTCTGATTTTGAAAAAAAAAAAAAAAAATCCAAATTCAGACAGAGTGTTGACACCAGAGAGGCTAAGACCGCATTGACTCAGTGCGGTATTCAGCCTCTCTGGTGTCAAGTCTGATTTTGAAAAAAAAAAAAAAAATCCAAAATCAGACAGAGTGTTGACACCAGAGAGGCTAAGACCGCATTGACTCAGTGCGGTATTCAGCCTCTCTGGTGTAAAGTCTGATTTGGGAAAAAAAAAAAAAATCCAAAATCAGACAGAGTGTTGAGACCAGAGAGGCTAAGACCGCATTGACTCAGTGCGTTATTCAGCCTCTCTGGTGTCAAGTCTGATTTTGGAAAAAAAAAAAAAATCCAAAATCAGACAGAGTGTTGAGACCAGAGAGGCTAAGACCGCATTGACTCAGTGCGGTATTCAGCCTCTCTGGTGTCAAGTCTGATTTTGGAAAAAAAAAAAAAAAAATCCAAAATCAGACAGAGTGTTGAGACCAGAGAGGCTAAGACCGCATTGACTCAGTGCGGTATTCAGCCTCTCTGGTGTCAAGTCTGATTTTGAAAAAAAAAAAAAAAAAATCCAAATTCAGACAGAGTGTTGACACCAGAGAGGCTAAGACCGCATTGACTCAGTGCGGTATTCAGCCTCTCTGGTGTCAAGTCTGATTTTGAAAAAAAAAAAAAAAATCCAAAATCAGACAGAGTGTTGACACCAGAGAGGCTAAGACCGCATTGACTCAGTGCGGTATTCAGCCTCTCTGGTGTCAAGTCTGATTTTGGGGGGAAAAAAAAAAATCCAAAATCAGACAGAGTGTTGACACCAGAAAGTCTAAGACCGCATTGACTCAGTGCGGTATTCAGCCTCTCTGGTGTCAAGTCTGATTTTGGAAAAAAAAAAAAAAATCCAAAATCAGACAGAGTGTTGAGACCAGAGAGGCTAAGACCGCATTGACTCAGTGCGGTATTCAGCCTCTCTGGTGTCAAGTCTGATTTTGGAAAAAAAAAAAAAAATCCAAAATCAGACAGAGTGTTGACACCAGAGAGGCTAAGACCGCATTGACTCAGTGCGGTATTCAGCCTCTCTGGTGTCAAGTCTGATTTTGGAAAAAAAAAAAAAAAATCCAAAATCAGACAGAGTGTTGAGACCAGAGAGGCTAAGACCGCATTGACTCAGTGCGGTATTCAGCCTCTCTGGTGTCAAGTCTGATTTTGGAAAAAAAAAAAAAAAGAATCCAAAATCAGACAGAGTGTTGAGACCAGAGAGGCTAAGACCGCATTGACTCAGTGCGGTATTCAGCCTCTCTGGTGTCAAGTCTGATTTTGGAAAAAAAAAAAAAAAAAAAATCCAAAATCAGACAGAGTGTTGAGACCAGAGAGGCTAAGACCGCATTGACTCAGTGCGGTATTCAGCCTCTCTGGTGTCAAGTCTGATTTTGGAAAAAAAAAAAAAAATCCAAAATCAGACAGAGTGTTGAGACCAGAGAGGCTAAGACCGCATTGACTCAGTGCGGTATTCAGCCTCTCTGGTGTCAAGTCTGATTTTGGAAAAAAAAAAAAAAAAATCCAAAATCAGACAGTGTTGACACCAGAGAGGCTAAGACCGCATTGACTCAGTGCGGTATTCAGCCTCTCTGGTGTCAAGTCTGATTTTGGAAAAAAAAAAAAAAAAAAAATCCAAAATCAGACAGAGTGTTGAGACCAGAGAGGCTAAGACCGCATTGAGTCAGTGCGGTATTCAGCCTCTCTGGTGTCAAGTCTGATTTTGGAAAAAAAAAAAAAAATCCAAAATCAGACAGAGTGTTGACACCAGAGAGGCTAAGACCGCATTGACTCAGTGCGGTATTCAGCCTCTCTGGTGTCAAGTCTGATTTTGGAAAAAAAAAAAAAAAATCCAAAATCAGACAGAGTGTTGAGACCAGAGAGGCTAAGACCGCATTGACTCAGTGCGGTATTAAGCCTCCCTGGTGTCAAGTCTGATTTTGGAAAAAAAAAAAAAAAAATCCAAAATCAGACAGTGTTGACACCAGAGAGGCTAAGACCGCATTGACTCAGTGCGGTATTCAGCCTCTCTGGTGTCAAGTCTGATTTTGGGAAAAAAATAAAAAAAATCCAAAATCAGACAGAGTGTTGAGACCAGAGAGGCTAAGACCGCATTGAGTCAGTGCGGTATTCAGCCTCTCTGGTGTCAAGTCTGATTTTGGAAAAAAAAAAAAAAATCCAAAATCAGACAGAGTGTTGACACCAGAGAGGCTAAGACCGCATTGACTCAGTGCGGTATTCAGCCTCTCTGGTGTCGTCTGATTTTGGAAAAAAAAAAAAAAAAATCCAAAATCAGACAGAGTGTTGACACCAGAGAGGCTAAGACCGCATTGACTCAGTGCGGTATTCAGCCTCTCTGGTGTCAAGTCTGATTTTGGAAAAAAAAAAAAAAAAATCCAAAATCAGACAGAGTGTTGACACCAGAGAGGCTAAGACCGCATTGACTCAGTGCGGTATTCAGCCTCTCTGGTGTCGTCTGATTTTGGAAAAAAAAAAAAAAAAATCCAAAATCAGACAGAGTGTTGACACCAGAGAGGCTAAGACCGCATTGACTCAGTGCGGTATTCAGCCTCTCTGGTGTCAAGTCTGATTTTGGAAAAAAAAAAAAAAAAATCCAAAATCAGACAGTGTTGACACCAGAGAGGCTAAGACCGCATTGACTCAGTGCGGTATTCAGCCTCTCTGGTGTCAAGTCTGATTTTGGGAAAAAAAAAAAAAAAAAATCCAAAATCAGACAGAGTGTTGAGACCAGAGAGGCTAAGACCGCATTGAGTCAGTGCGGTATTCAGCCTCTCTGGTGTCAAGTCTGATTTTGGAAAAAAAAAAAAAAATCCAAAATCAGACAGAGTGTTGACACCAGAGAG
>NW_028151515.1:0-56196 GCF_964638095.1 Poromitra crassiceps | reverse complement strand
CGCATTGACTCAGTGCGGTATTCAGCCTCTCTGGTGTCAAGTCTGATTTTGGAAAAAAAAAAAAAATCCAAAATCAGGACAGAGTGTTGACACCAGAGAGGCTAAGACCGCATTGACTCAGTGCGGGTATTCAGCCTCTCTGGTGTCAAGTCTGATTTTGGAAAAAAAAAAAAAAAAAATCCAAAATCAGACAGAGTGTTGAGACCAGAGAGGCTAAGACCGCATTGACTCAGTGCAGGTATTCAGCCTCTCTGGTGTCAAGTCTGACTTTGAAAAAAAAAAAAAAATCCAAATCAGACAGAGTGTTGACACCAGAGAGGCTAAGACTGCATTGACTCAGTGCGGTATTCAGCCTCTCTGGTGTCAAGTCTGACTTTGAAAAAAAAAAAAAAATCCAAAATCAGACAGAGTGTTGAGACCAGAGAGGCTAAGACCGCATTGACTCAGTGCGGTATTCAGCCTCTCTGGTGTCAAGTCTGACTTTGAAAAAAAAAAAAAAAAATCCAAAATCAGACAGAGTGTTGAGACCAGAGAGGCTAAGACCGCATTGACTCAGTGCGGTATTCAGCCTCTCTGGTGTCAAGTCTGACTTTGAAAAAAAAAAAAAAAAATCCAAAATCAGACAGAGTGTTGACACCAGAGAGGCTAAGACCGCATTGACTCAGTGCGGTATTCAGCCTCTCTGGTGTCAAGTCTGACTTTGAAAAAAAAAAAAAAAATCCAAAATCAGACAGAGTGTTGACACCAGAGAGGCTAAGACCGCATTGACTCAGTGCGGTATTCAGCCTCTCTGGTGTCAAGTCTGACTTTGAAAAAAAAAAAAAAAAATCCAAAATCAGACAGAGTGTTGAGACCAGAGAGGCTAAGACCGCATTGACTCAGTGCGGTATTCAGCCTCTCTGGTGTCAAGTCTGACTTTGAAAAAAAAAAAAAAAAATCCAAAATCAGACAGAGTGTTGAGACCAGAGAGGCTAAGACCGCATTGACTCAGTGCGGTATTCAGCCTCTCTGGTGTCAAGTCTGACTTTGAAAAAAAAAAAAAAAATCCAAAATCAGACAGAGTGTTGACACCAGAGAGGCTAAGACCGCATTGACTCAGTGCGGTATTCAGCCTCTCTGGCTGTCAAGTCTGACTTTGAAAAAAAAAAATAAATATCCAAAATCAGACAGAGTGTTGACACCAGAGAGGCTAAGACCGCATTGACTCAGTGCGGTATTCAGCCTCTCTGGTGTCAAGTCTGACTTTGAAAAAAAAAAAAAAAATCCAAAATCAGACAGAGTGTTGAGACCAGAGAGGCTAAGACCGCATTGACTCAGTGCGGTATTCAGCCTCTCTGGTGTCAAGTCTGACTTTGAAAAAAAAAAAAAAAAATCCAAAATCAGACAGAGTGTTGAGACCAGAGAGGCTAAGACCGCATTGACTCAGTGCGGTATTCAGCCTCTCTGGTGTCAAGTCTGACTTTGAAAAAAAAAAAAAAATCCAAAATCAGACAGAGTGTTGACACCAGAGAGGCTAAGACCGCATTGACTCAGTGCGGTATTCAGCCTCTCTGGTGTCAAGTCTGACTTTGAAAAAAAAAAAAAAAAATCCAAAATCAGACAGAGTGTTGAGACCAGAGAGGCTAAGACCGCATTGACTCAGTGCGGTATTCAGCCTCTCTGGTGTCAAGTCTGACTTTGAAAAAAAAAAAAAAAATCCAAAATCAGACAGAGTGTTGAGACCAGAGAGGCTAAGACCGCATTGACTCAGTGCGGTATTCAGCCTCTCTGGTGTCAAGTCTGACTTTGAAAAAAAAAAAAAAAAATCCAAAATCAGACAGAGTGTTGAGACCAGAGAGGCTAAGACCGCATTGACTCAGTGCGGTATTCAGCCTCTCTGGTGTCAAGTCTGACTTTGAAAAAAAAAAAAAAAAATCCAAAATCAGACAGAGTGTTGACACCAGAGAGGCTAAGACCGCATTGACTCAGTGCGGTATTCAGCCTCTCTGGTGTCAAGTCTGACTTTGAAAAAAAAAAAAAAAATCCAAAATCAGACAGAGTGTTGAGACCAGAGAGGCTAAGACCGCATTGACTCAGTGCGGTATTCAGCTCTCTGGTGTCAAGTCTGACTTTGAAAAAAAAAAAAAAATCCAAAATCAGACAGAGTAGTTGAGACCAGAGAGGCTAAGACCGCATTGACTCAGTGCGGTATTCAGCCTCTCTGGTGTCAAGTCTGACTTTGAAAAAAAAAAAAAAAATCCAAAATCAGACAGAGTGTTGACACCAGAGAGGCTAAGACCGCATTGACTCAGTGCGGTATTCAGCCTCTCTGGTGTCAAGTCTGACTTTGAAAAAAAAAAAAAAAATCCAAAATCAGACAGAGTGTTGAGACCAGAGAGGCTAAGACCGCATTGACTCAGTGCGGTATTCAGCCTCTCTGGTGTCAAGTCTGACTTTGAAAAAAAAAAAAAAAATCCAAAATCAGACAGAGTGTTGACGACCAGAGAGGCTAAGACCGCATTGACTCAGTGCGGTATTCAGCCTCTCTGGTGTCAAGTCTGACTTTGAAAAAAAAAAAAAAAATCCAAAATCAGACAGAGTGTTGACACCAGAGAGGCTAAGACCGCATTGACTCAGTGCGGTATTCAGCCTCTCTGGTGTCAAGTCTGACTTTGAAAAAAAAAAAAAATCCAAAATCAGACAGAGTGTTGACACCAGAGAGGCTAAGACCGCATTGACTCAGTGCGGTATTCAGCCTCTCTGGTGTCAAGTCTGACTTTGAAAAAAAAAAAAAAAATCCAAAATCAGACAGAGTGTTGAGACCAGAGAGGCTAAGACCGCATTGACTCAGTGCGGTATTCAGCCTCTCTGGTGTCAAGTCTGACTTTGAAAAAAAAAAAAAAAATCCAAAATCAGACAGAGTGTTGAGACCAGAGAGGCTAAGACCGCATTGACTCAGTGCGGTATTCAGCCTCTCTGGTGTCAAGTCTGACTTTGAAAAAAAAAAAAAAATCCAAAATCAGACAGAGTGTTGACACCAGAGAGGCTAAGACCGCATTGACTCAGTGCGGTATTCAGCCTCTCTGGTGTCAAGTCTGACTTTGAAAAAAAAAAAAAAAATCCAAAATCAGACAGAGTAGTTGACACCAGAGAGGCTAAGACCGCATTGACTCAGTGCGGTATTCAGCCTCTCTGGTGTCAAGTCTGACTTTGAAAAAAAAAAAAAAATCCAAAATCAGACAGAGTGTTGAGACCAGAGAGGCTAAGACCGCATTGACTCAGTGCGGTATTCAGCCTCTCTGGTGTCAAGTCTGACTTTGAAAAAAAAAAAAAAAATCCAAAATCAGACAGAGTGTTGAGACCAGAGACGCTAAGACCGCATTGACTCAGTGCGGTATTCAGCCTCTCTGGTGTCAAGTCTGACTTTGAAAAAAAAAAAAAAAATCCAAAATCAGACAGAGTGTTGACACCAGAGAGGCTAAGACCGCATTGACTCAGTGCGGTATTCAGCCTCTCTGGTGTCAAGTCTGACTTTGAAAAAAAAAAAAAAAATCCAAAATCAGACCGAGTGTTGAGACCAGAGAGGCTAAGACCGCATTGACTCAGTGCGGTATTCAGCCTCTCTGGTGTCAAGTCTGACTTTGAAAAAAAAAAAAAAAATCCAAAATCAGACCGAGTGTTGAGACCAGAGAGGCTAAGACCGCATTGACTCAGTGCGGTATTCAGCCTCTCTGGTGTCAAGTCTGATTTTGGAAAAAAAAAAAAAAATCCAAAATCAGACAGAGTGTTGACACCAGAGAGGCTAAGACCGCATTGACTCAGTGCGGTATTCAGCCTCTCTGGTGTCAAGTCTGATTTTGGAAAAAAAAAAAAAAAAATCCAAAATCAGACAGAGTGTTTGAGACCAGAGAGGCTAAGACCGCATTGACTCAGTGCGGTATTCAGCCTCTCTGGTGTCAAGTCTGACTTTGAAAAAAAAAAAAAAAATCCAAAATCAGACAGAGTGTTGACACCAGAGAGGCTAAGACTGCATTGACTCAGTGCGGTATTCAGCCTCTCTGGTGTCAAGTCTGACTTTGAAAAAAAAAAAAAAAATCCAAAATCAGACAGAGTGTTGAGACCAGAGAGGCTAAGACCGCATTGACTCAGTGCGGTATTCAGCCTCTCTGGTGTCAAGTCTGACTTTGAAAAAAAAAAAAAAAAATCCAAAATCAGACAGAGTGTTGAGACCAGAGAGGCTAAGACCGCATTGACTCAGTGCGGTATTCAGCCTCTCTGGTGTCAAGTCTGACTTTGAAAAAAAAAAAAAAATCCAAAATCAGACAGAGTGTTGACACCAGAGAGGCTAAGACCGCATTGACTCAGTGCGGTATTCAGCCTCTCTGGTGTCAAGTCTGACTTTGAAAAAAAAAAAAAAAATCCAAAATCAGACAGAGTGTTGACACCAGAGAGGCTAAGACCGCATTGACTCAGTGCGGTATTCAGCCTCTCTGGTGTCAAGTCTGACTTTGAAAAAAAAAAAAAAAAATCCAAAATCAGACAGAGTGTTGAGACCAGAGAGGCTAAGACCGCATTGACTCAGTGCGGTATTCAGCCTCTCTGGTGTCAAGTCTGACTTTGAAAAAAAAAAAAAAAATCCAAAATCAGACAGAGTGTTGAGACCAGAGAGGCTAAGACCGCATTGACTCAGTGCGGTATTCAGCCTCTCTGGTGTCAAGTCTGACTTTGAAAAAAAAAAAAAAAATCCAAAATCAGACAGAGTGTTGACACCAGAGAGGCTAAGACCGCATTGACTCAGTGCGGTATTCAGCCTCTCTGGTGTCAAGTCTGACTTTGAAAAAAAAAAAAAAAATCCAAAATCAGACAGAGTGTTGAGACCAGAGAGGCTAAGACCGCATTGACTCAGTGCGGTATTCAGCCTCTCTGGTGTCAAGTCTGACTTTGAAAAAAAAAAAAAAAATCCAAAATCAGACAGAGTGTTGAGACCAGAGAGGCTAAGACCGCATTGACTCAGTGCGGTATTCAGCCTCTCTGGTGTCAAGTCTGACTTTGAAAAAAAAAAAAAAAATCCAAAATCAGACAGAGTGTTGACACCAGAGAGGCTAAGACCGCATTGACTCAGTGCGGTATTCAGCCTCTCTGGTGTCAAGTCTGACTTTGAAAAAAAAAAAAAAAATCCAAAATCAGACAGAGTGTTGAGACCAGAGAGGCTAAGACCGCATTGACTCAGTGCGGTATTCAGCCTCTCTGGTGTCAAGTCTGACTTTGAAAAAAAAAAAAAAAAATCCAAAATCAGACAGAGTGTTGAGACCAGAGAGGCTAAGACCGCATTGACTCAGTGCGGTATTCAGCCTCTCTGGTGTCAAGTCTGACTTTGAAAAAAAAAAAAAAAATCCAAAATCAGACAGAGTGTTGAGACCAGAGAGGCTAAGACCGCATTGACTCAGTGCGGTATTCAGCCTCTCTGGTGTCAAGTCTGACTTTGAAAAAAAAAAAAAAAAATCCAAAATCAGACAGAGTGTTGAGACCAGAGAGGCTAAGACCGCATTGACTCAGTGCGGTATTCAGCCTCTCTGGTGTCAAGTCTGACTTTGAAAAAAAAAAAAAAAAATCCAAAATCAGACAGAGTGTTGAGACCAGAGAGGCTAAGACCGCATTGACTCAGTGCGGTATTCAGCCTCTCTGGTGTCAAGTCTGACTTTGAAAAAAAAAAAAAAAAATCCAAAATCAGACAGAGTGTTGAGACCAGAGAGGCTAAGACCGCATTGACTCAGTGCGGTATTCAGCCTCTCTGGTGTCAAGTCTGACTTTGAAAAAAAAAAAAAAAATCCAAAATCAGACAGAGTGTTGAGACCAGAGAGGCTAAGACCGCATTGACTCAGTGCGGTATTCAGCCTCTCTGGTGTCAAGTCTGACTTTGAAAAAAAAAAAAAAATCCAAAATCAGACAGAGTGTTGACACCAGAGAGGCTAAGACCGCATTGACTCAGTGCGGTATTCAGCCTCTCTGGTGTCAAGTCTGACTTTGAAAAAAAAAAAAAAAATCCAAAATCAGACAGAGTGTTGAGACCAGAGAGGCTAAGACCGCATTGACTCAGTGCGGTATTCAGCCTCTCTGGTGTCAAGTCTGACTTTGAAAAAAAAAAAAAAAATCCAAAATCAGACAGAGTGTTGAGACCAGAGAGGCTAAGACCGCATTGACTCAGTGCGGTATTCAGCCTCTCTGGTGTCAAGTCTGACTTTGGAAAAAAAAAAAAAAATCCAAAATCAGACAGAGTGTTGAGACCAGAGAGGCTAAGACTGCATTGACTCAGTGCGGTATTCAGCCTCTCTGGTGTCAAGTCTGACTTTGAAAAAAAAAAAAAAAAATCCAAAATCAGACAGAGTGTTGAGACCAGAGAGGCTAAGACCGCATTGACTCAGTGCGGTATTCAGCCTCTCTGGTGTCAAGTCTGACTTTGAAAAAAAAAAAAAAAATCCAAAATCAGACAGAGTGTTGAGACCAGAGAGGCTAAGACCGCATTGACTCAGTGCGGTATTCAGCCTCTCTGGTGTCAAGTCTGACTTTGAAAAAAAAAAAAAAATCCAAAATCAGACAGAGTGTTGACACCAGAGAGGCTAAGACCGCATTGACTCAGTGCGGTATTCAGCCTCTCTGGTGTCAAGTCTGACTTTGAAAAAAAAAAAAAAAATCCAAAATCAGACAGAGTGTTGAGACCAGAGAGGCTAAGACCGCATTGACTCAGTGCGGTATTCAGCCTCTCTGGTGTCAAGTCTGACTTTGAAAAAAAAAAAAAAAATCCAAAATCAGACAGAGTGTTGAGACCAGAGAGGCTAAGACCGCATTGACTCAGTGCGGTATTCAGCCTCTCTGGTGTCAAGTCTGACTTTGGAAAAAAAAAAAAAATCCAAAATCAGACAGAGTGTTGAGACCAGAGAGGCTAAGACTGCATTGACTCAGTGCGGTATTCAGCCTCTCTGGTTTCAAGTCTGATTTTGGAAAAAAAAAAAAAAAAAAATCCAAAATCAGACAGAGTGTTGACACCAGAGAGGCTAAGACCGCATTGACTCAGTGCGGTATTCAGCTTCTCTGGTGTCAAGTCTGATTTTGGAAAAAAAAAAAAAAACAACCAAAATCAGACAGAGTGTTGAGACCAGAGAGGCTAAGACCGCATTGACTCAGTGCGGTATTCAGCCTCTCTGGTGTCAAGTCTGACTTTGGAAAAAAAAAAAAAATCCAAAATCAGACAGAGTGTTGAGACCAGAGAGGCTAAGACTGCATTGACTCAGTGCGGTATTCAGCCTCTCTGGTTTCAAGTCTGATTTTGGAAAAAAAAAAAAAAAAAAAAATCCAAAATCAGACAGAGTGTTGACACCAGAGAGGCTAAGACCGCATTGACTCAGTGCGGTATTCAGCTTCTCTGGTGTCAAGTCTGATTTTGGAAAAAAAAAAAAAAAAAACCAAAATCAGACAGAGTGTTGAGACCAGAGAGGCTAAGACCGCATTGACTCAGTGCGGTATTCAGCCTCTCTGGTGTCAAGTCTGACTTTGAAAAAAAAAAAAAAAAATCCAAAATCAGACAGAGTGTTGAGACCAGAGAGGCTAAGACCGCATTGACTCAGTGCGGTATTCAGCCTCTCTGGTGTCAAGTCTGACTTTGAAAAAAAAAAAAAAAAATCCAAAATCAGACAGAGTGTTGACACCAGAGAGGCTAAGACCGCATTGACTCAGTGCGGTATTCAGCCTCTCTGGTGTCAAGTCTGACTTTGAAAAAAAAAAAAAAAAATCCAAAATCAGACCGAGTGTTGAGACCAGAGAGGCTAAGACCGCATTGACTCAGTGCGGTATTCAGCCTCTCTGGTGTCAAGTCTGACTTTGAAAAAAAAAAAAAAAATCCAAAATCAGACAGAGTGTTGACACCAGAGAGGCTAAGACCGCATTGACTCAGTGCGGTATTCAGCCTCTCTGGTGTCAAGTCTGACTTTGAAAAAAAAAAAAAAAATCCAAAATCAGACAGAGTGTTGAGACCAGAGAGGCTAAGACCGCATTGACTCAGTGCGGTATTCAGCCTCTCTGGTGTCAAGTCTGACTTTGAAAAAAAAAAAAAAAATCCAAAATCAGACAGAGTGTTGAGACCAGAGAGGCTAAGACCGCATTGACTCAGTGCGGTATTCAGCCTCTCTGGTGTCAAGTCTGACTTTGAAAAAAAAAAAAAAATCCAAAATCAGACAGAGTGTTGACACCAGAGAGGCTAAGACCGCATTGACTCAGTGCGGTATTCAGCCTCTCTGGTGTCAAGTCTGACTTTGAAAAAAAAAAAAAAAATCCAAAATCAGACAGAGTGTTGAGACCAGAGAGGCTAAGACCGCATTGACTCAGTGCGGTATTCAGCCTCTCTGGTGTCAAGTCTGACTTTGAAAAAAAAAAAAAAAATCCAAAATCAGACAGAGTGTTGAGACCAGAGAGGCTAAGACCGCATTGACTCAGTGCAGTATTCAGCCTCTCTGGTGTCAAGTCTGACTTTGGAAAAAAAAAAAAAAATCCAAAATCAGACAGAGTGTTGAGACCAGAGAGGCTAAGACTGCATTGACTCAGTGCGGTATTCAGCCTCTCTGGTTTCAAGTCTGATTTAGGAAAAAAAAAAAAAAAAAAATCCAAAATCAGACAGAGTGTTGACACCAGAGAGGCTAAGACCGCATTGACTCAGTGCGGTATTCAGCTTCTCTGGTGTCAAGTCTGATTTTGGAAAAAAAAAACAAACAACCAAAATCAGACAGAGTGTTGAGACCAGAGAGGCTAAGACCGCATTGACTCAGTGCGGTATTCAGCCTCTCTGGTGTCAAGTCTGATTTTGGGAAAAAAAAAAAAAATCCAAAATCAGACCGAGTGTTGAGACCAGAGAGGCTAAGACCGCATTGACTCAGTGCGGTATTCAGCCTCTCTGGTGTCAAGTCTGATTTTGGAAAAAAAAAAAAAATCCAAAATCAGACAGAGTGTTGACACCAGAGAGGCTAAGACCGCATTGACTCAGTGCGGTATTCAGCCTCTCTGGTGTCAAGTCTGATTTTGGAAAAAAAAAAAAAAAAATCCAAAATCAGACAGAGTGTTGAGACCAGAGAGGCTAAGACCGCATTGACTCAGTGCGGTATTCAGCCTCTCTGGTGTCAAGTCTGACTTTGAAAAAAAAAAAAAAAATCCAAAATCAGACAGAGTGTTGACACCAGAGAGGCTAAGACTGCATTGACTCAGTGCGGTATTCAGCCTCTCTGGTGTCAAGTCTGACTTTGAAAAAAAAAAAAAAAATCCAAAATCAGACAGAGTGTTGAGACCAGAGAGGCTAAGACCGCATTGACTCAGTGCGGTATTCAGCCTCTCTGGTGTCAAGTCTGACTTTGAAAAAAAAAAAAAAAATCCAAAATCAGACAGAGTGTTGAGACCAGAGAGGCTAAGACCGCATTGACTCAGTGCGGTATTCAGCCTCTCTGGTGTCAAGTCTGACTTTGAAAAAAAAAAAAAAAATCCAAAATCAGACAGAGTGTTGACACCAGAGAGGCTAAGACCGCATTGACTCAGTGCGGTATTCAGCCTCTCTGGTGTCAAGTCTGACTTTGAAAAAAAAAAAAAAATCCAAAATCAGACAGAGTGTTGACACCAGAGAGGCTAAGACCGCATTGACTCAGTGCGGTATTCAGCCTCTCTGGTGTCAAGTCTGACTTTGAAAAAAAAAAAAAAAATCCAAAATCAGACAGAGTGTTGAGACCAGAGAGGCTAAGACCGCATTGACTCAGTGCGGTATTCAGCCTCTCTGGTGTCAAGTCTGACTTTGAAAAAAAAAAAAAAATCCAAAATCAGACAGAGTGTTGAGACCAGAGAGGCTAAGACCGCATTGACTCAGTGCGGTATTCAGCCTCTCTGGTGTCAAGTCTGACTTTGAAAAAAAAAAAAAAAATCCAAAATCAGACAGAGTGTTGACACCAGAGAGGCTAAGACCGCATTGACTCAGTGCGGTATTCAGCCTCTCTGGTGTCAAGTCTGACTTTGAAAAAAAAAAAAATATCCAAAATCAGACAGAGTGTTGACACCAGAGAGGCTAAGACCGCATTGACTCAGTGCGGTATTCAGCCTCTCTGGTGTCAAGTCTGACTTTGAAAAAAAAAAAAAAAATCCAAAATCAGACAGAGTGTTGAGACCAGAGAGGCTAAGACCGCATTGACTCAGTGCGGTATTCAGCCTCTCTGGTGTCAAGTCTGACTTTGAAAAAAAAAAAAAAAATCCAAAATCAGACAGAGTGTTGAGACCAGAGAGGCTAAGACCGCATTGACTCAGTGCGGTATTCAGCCTCTCTGGTGTCAAGTCTGACTTTGAAAAAAAAAAAAAAAATCCAAAATCAGACAGAGTGTTGACACCAGAGAGGCTAAGACCGCATTGACTCAGTGCGGTATTCAGCCTCTCTGGTGTCAAGTCTGACTTTGAAAAAAAAAAAAAAAATCCAAAATCAGACAGAGTGTTGAGACCAGAGAGGCTAAGACCGCATTGACTCAGTGCGGTATTCAGCCTCTCTGGTGTCAAGTCTGACTTTGAAAAAAAAAAAAAAAATCCAAAATCAGACAGAGTGTTGAGACCAGAGAGGCTAAGACCGCATTGACTCAGTGCGGTATTCAGCCTCTCTGGTGTCAAGTCTGACTTTGGAAAAAAAAAAAAAAATCCAAAATCAGACAGAGTGTTGAGACCAGAGAGGCTAAGACTGCATTGACTCAGTGCGGTATTCAGCCTCTCTGGTGTCAAGTCTGACTTTGAAAAAAAAAAAAAAAATCCAAAATCAGACAGAGTGTTGAGACCAGAGAGGCTAAGACCGCATTGACTCAGTGCGGTATTCAGCCTCTCTGGTGTCAAGTCTGACTTTGAAAAAAAAAAAAAAAATCCAAAATCAGACAGAGTGTTGAGACCAGAGAGGCTAAGACCGCATTGACTCAGTGCGGTATTCAGCCTCTCTGGTGTCAAGTCTGACTTTGAAAAAAAAAAAAAAAATCCAAAATCAGACAGAGTGTTGACACCAGAGAGGCTAAGACCGCATTGACTCAGTGCGGTATTCAGCCTCTCTGGTGTCAAGTCTGACTTTGAAAAAAAAAAAAAAAAATCCAAAATCAGACAGAGTGTTGAGACCAGAGAGGCTAAGACCGCATTGACTCAGTGCGGTATTCAGCCTCTCTGGTGTCAAGTCTGACTTTGAAAAAAAAAAAAAAAATCCAAAATCAGACAGAGTGTTGAGACCAGAGAGGCTAAGACCGCATTGACTCAGTGCGGTATTCAGCCTCTCTGGTGTCAAGTCTGACTTTGGAAAAAAAAAAAAAATCCAAAATCAGACAGAGTGTTGAGACCAGAGAGGCTAAGACTGCATTGACTCAGTGCGGTATTCAGCCTCTCTGGTTTCAAGTCTGATTTTGGAAAAAAAAAAAAAAAAAAATCCAAAATCAGACAGAGTGTTGACACCAGAGAGGCTAAGACCGCATTGACTCAGTGCGGTATTCAGCTTCTCTGGTGTCAAGTCTGATTTTGGAAAAAAAAAAAAAAAAAAAAAAATCAGACAGAGTGTTGAGACCAGAGAGGCTAAGACCGCATTGACTCAGTGCGGTATTCAGCCTCTCTGGTGTCAAGTCTGACTTTGGAAAAAAAAAAAAAATCCAAAATCAGACAGAGTGTTGAGACCAGAGAGGCTAAGACTGCATTGACTCAGTGCGGTATTCAGCCTCTCTGGTTTCAAGTCTGATTTTGGAAAAAAAAAAAAAAAAAAATCCAAAATCAGACAGAGTGTTGACACCAGAGAGGCTAAGACCGCATTGACTCAGTGCGGTATTCAGCTTCTCTGGTGTCAAGTCTGATTTTGGAAAAAAAAAAAAAACAACCAAAATCAGACAGAGTGTTGAGACCAGAGAGGCTAAGACCGCATTGACTCAGTGCGGTATTCAGCCTCTCTGGTGTCAAGTCTGACTTTGAAAAAAAAAAAAAAAATCCAAAATCAGACAGAGTGTTGAGACCAGAGAGGCTAAGACCGCATTGACTCAGTGCGGTATTCAGCCTCTCTGGTGTCAAGTCTGACTTTGAAAAAAAAAAAAAAAATCCAAAATCAGACAGAGTGTTGACACCAGAGAGGCTAAGACCGCATTGACTCAGTGCGGTATTCAGCCTCTCTGGTGTCAAGTCTGACTTTGAAAAAAAAAAAAAAAATCCAAAATCAGACCGAGTGTTGAGACCAGAGAGGCTAAGACCGCATTGACTCAGTGCGGTATTCAGCCTCTCTGGTGTCAAGTCTGATTTTGGAAAAAAAAAAAAAAAAAATCCAAAATCAGACAGAGTGTTGACACCAGAGAGGCTAAGACCGCATTGACTCAGTGCGGTATTCAGCCTCTCTGGTGTCAAGTCTGATTTTGGAAAAAAAAAAAAAAAAATCCAAAATCAGACAGAGTGTTGAGACCAGAGAGGCTAAGACCGCATTGACTCAGTGCGGTATTCAGCCTCTCTGGTGTCAAGTCTGACTTTGAAAAAAAAAAAAAAAATCCAAAATCAGACAGAGTGTTGACACCAGAGAGGCTAAGACTGCATTGACTCAGTGCGGTATTCAGCCTCTCTGGTGTCAAGTCTGACTTTGAAAAAAAAAAAAAAAATCCAAAATCAGACAGAGTGTTGAGACCAGGGAGGCTAAGACCGCATTGACTCAGTGCGGTATTCAGCCTCTCTGGTGTCAAGTCTGACTTTGAAAAAAAAAAAAAAAATCCAAAATCAGACAGAGTGTTGACACCAGAGAGGCTAAGACCGCATTGACTCAGTGCGGTATTCAGCCTCTCTGGTGTCAAGTCTGACTTTGAAAAAAAAAAAAAAAATCCAAAATCAGACAGAGTGTTGACACCAGAGAGGCTAAGACCGCATTGACTCAGTGCGGTATTCAGCCTCTCTGGTGTCAAGTCTGACTTTGAAAAAAAAAAAAAAATCCAAAATCAGACAGAGTGTTGAGACCAGAGAGGCTAAGACTGCATTGACTCAGTGCGGTATTCAGCCTCTCTGGTTTCAAGTCTGATTTTGGAAAAAAAAAAAAAAAAAAATCCAAAATCAGACAGAGTGTTGACACCAGAGAGGCTAAGACCGCATTGACTCAGTGCGGTATTCAGCTTCTCTGGTGTCAAGTCTGATTTTGGAAAAAAAAAAAAAAAAAAAAAAATCAGACAGAGTGTTGAGACCAGAGAGGCTAAGACCGCATTGACTCAGTGCGGTATTCAGCCTCTCTGGTGTCAAGTCTGACTTTGGAAAAAAAAAAAAAATCCAAAATCAGACAGAGTGTTGAGACCAGAGAGGCTAAGACTGCATTGACTCAGTGCGGTATTCAGCCTCTCTGGTTTCAAGTCTGATTTTGGAAAAAAAAAAAAAAAAAAAATCCAAAATCAGACAGAGTGTTGACACCAGAGAGGCTAAGACCGCATTGACTCAGTGCGGTATTCAGCTTCTCTGGTGTCAAGTCTGATTTTGGAAAAAAAAAAAAAACAACCAAAATCAGACAGAGTGTTGACACCAGAGAGGCTAAGACTGCATTGACTCAGTGCGGTATTCAGCCTCTCTGGTGTCAAGTCTGACTTTGAAAAAAAAAAAAAAAATCCAAAATCAGACAGAGTGTTGAGACCAGGGAGGCTAAGACCGCATTGACTCAGTGCGGTATTCAGCCTCTCTGGTGTCAAGTCTGACTTTGAAAAAAAAAAAAAAAATCCAAAATCAGACAGAGTGTTGACACCAGAGAGGCTAAGACCGCATTGACTCAGTGCGGTATTCAGCCTCTCTGGTGTCAAGTCTGACTTTGAAAAAAAAAAAAAAAATCCAAAATCAGACAGAGTGTTGACACCAGAGAGGCTAAGACCGCATTGACTCAGTGCGGTATTCAGCCTCTCTGGTGTCAAGTCTGACTTTGAAAAAAAAAAAAAAATCCAAAATCAGACAGAGTGTTGAGACCAGAGAGGCTAAGACTGCATTGACTCAGTGCGGTATTCAGCCTCTCTGGTTTCAAGTCTGATTTTGGAAAAAAAAAAAAAAAAAAATCCAAAATCAGACAGAGTGTTGACACCAGAGAGGCTAAGACCGCATTGACTCAGTGCGGTATTCAGCTTCTCTGGTGTCAAGTCTGATTTTGGAAAAAAAAAAAAAAAAAAAAAAATCAGACAGAGTGTTGAGACCAGAGAGGCTAAGACCGCATTGACTCAGTGCGGTATTCAGCCTCTCTGGTGTCAAGTCTGACTTTGGAAAAAAAAAAAAAATCCAAAATCAGACAGAGTGTTGAGACCAGAGAGGCTAAGACTGCATTGACTCAGTGCGGTATTCAGCCTCTCTGGTTTCAAGTCTGATTTTGGAAAAAAAAAAAAAAAAAAATCCAAAATCAGACAGAGTGTTGACACCAGAGAGGCTAAGACCGCATTGACTCAGTGCGGTATTCAGCCTCTCTGGTGTCAAGTCTGACTTTGAAAAAAAAAAAAAAAATCCAAAATCAGACAGAGTGTTGAGACCAGAGAGGCTAAGACCGCATTGACTCAGTGCGGTATTCAGCCTCTCTGGTGTCAAGTCTGACTTTGAAAAAAAAAAAAAAAATCCAAAATCAGACAGAGTGTTGACACCAGAGAGGCTAAGACCGCATTGACTCAGTGCGGTATTCAGCCTCTCTGGTGTCAAGTCTGACTTTGAAAAAAAAAAAAAAAATCCAAAATCAGACCGAGTGTTGAGACCAGAGAGGCTAAGACCGCATTGACTCAGTGCGGTATTCAGCCTCTCTGGTGTCAAGTCTGACTTTGAAAAAAAAAAAAAAAATCCAAAATCAGACAGAGTGTTGACACCAGAGAGGCTAAGACCGCATTGACTCAGTGCGGTATTCAGCCTCTCTGGTGTCAAGTCTGACTTTGAAAAAAAAAAAAAAAATCCAAAATCAGACAGAGTGTTGAGACCAGAGAGGCTAAGACCGCATTGACTCAGTGCGGTATTCAGCCTCTCTGGTGTCAAGTCTGACTTTGAAAAAAAAAAAAAAAATCCAAAATCAGACAGAGTGTTGAGACCAGAGAGGCTAAGACCGCATTGACTCAGTGCGGTATTCAGCCTCTCTGGTGTCAAGTCTGACTTTGAAAAAAAAAAAAAAAATCCAAAATCAGACAGAGTGTTGACACCAGAGAGGCTAAGACCGCATTGACTCAGTGCGGTATTCAGCCTCTCTGGTGTCAAGTCTGACTTTGAAAAAAAAAAAAAAAATCCAAAATCAGACAGAGTGTTGAGACCAGAGAGGCTAAGACCGCATTGACTCAGTGCGGTATTCAGCCTCTCTGGTGTCAAGTCTGACTTTGAAAAAAAAAAAAAAAATCCAAAATCAGACAGAGTGTTGAGACCAGAGAGGCTAAGACCGCATTGACTCAGTGCAGTATTCAGCCTCTCTGGTGTCAAGTCTGACTTTGGAAAAAAAAAAAAAATCCAAAATCAGACAGAGTGTTGAGACCAGAGAGGCTAAGACTGCATTGACTCAGTGCGGTATTCAGCCTCTCTGGTTTCAAGTCTGATTTTGGAAAAAAAAAAAAAAAAAAATCCAAAATCAGACAGAGTGTTGACACCAGAGAGGCTAAGACCGCATTGACTCAGTGCGGTATTCAGCTTCTCTGGTGTCAAGTCTGATTTTGGAAAAAAAAAACAAACAACCAAAATCAGACAGAGTGTTGAGACCAGAGAGGCTAAGACCGCATTGACTCAGTGCGGTATTCAGCCTCTCTGGTGTCAAGTCTGATTTTGGGGAAAAAAAAAAAAATCCAAAATCAGACCGAGTGTTGAGACCAGAGAGGCTAAGACCGCATTGACTCAGTGCGGTATTCAGCCTCTCTGGTGTCAAGTCTGATTTTGGAAAAAAAAAAAAAATCCAAAATCAGACAGAGTGTTGACACCAGAGAGGCTAAGACCGCATTGACTCAGTGCGGTATTCAGCCTCTCTGGTGTCAAGTCTGATTTTGGAAAAAAAAAAAAAAAATCCAAAATCAGACAGAGTGTTGAGACCAGAGAGGCTAAGACCGCATTGACTCAGTGCGGTATTCAGCCTCTCTGGTGTCAAGTCTGACTTTGAAAAAAAAAAAAAAAAATCCAAAATCAGACAGAGTGTTGACACCAGAGAGGCTAAGACTGCATTGACTCAGTGCGGTATTCAGCCTCTCTGGTGTCAAGTCTGACTTTGAAAAAAAAAAAAAAAAATCCAAAATCAGACAGAGTGTTGAGACCAGAGAGGCTAAGACCGCATTGACTCAGTGCGGTATTCAGCCTCTCTGGTGTCAAGTCTGACTTTGAAAAAAAAAAAAAAAATCCAAAATCAGACAGAGTGTTGACACCAGAGAGGCTAAGACCGCATTGACTCAGTGCGGTATTCAGCCTCTCTGGTGTCAAGTCTGACTTTGAAAAAAAAAAAAAAATCCAAAATCAGACAGAGTGTTGACACCAGAGAGGCTAAGACCGCATTGACTCAGTGCGGTATTCAGCCTCTCTGGTGTCAAGTCTGACTTTGAAAAAAAAAAAAAAAATCCAAAATCAGACAGAGTGTTGAGACCAGAGAGGCTAAGACCGCATTGACTCAGTGCGGTATTCAGCCTCTCTGGTGTCAAGTCTGACTTTGAAAAAAAAAAAAAAAATCCAAAATCAGACAGAGTGTTGAGACCAGAGAGGCTAAGACCGCATTGACTCAGTGCGGTATTCAGCCTCTCTGGTGTCAAGTCTGACTTTGAAAAAAAAAAAAAAAATCCAAAATCAGACAGAGTGTTGACACCAGAGAGGCTAAGACCGCATTGACTCAGTGCGGTATTCAGCCTCTCTGGTGTCAAGTCTGACTTTGAAAAAAAAAAAAATATCCAAAATCAGACAGAGTGTTGACACCAGAGAGGCTAAGACCGCATTGACTCAGTGCGGTATTCAGCCTCTCTGGTGTCAAGTCTGACTTTGAAAAAAAAAAAAAAATCCAAAATCAGACAGAGTGTTGAGACCAGAGAGGCTAAGACCGCATTGACTCAGTGCGGTATTCAGCCTCTCTGGTGTCAAGTCTGACTTTGAAAAAAAAAAAAAAAATCCAAAATCAGACAGAGTGTTGAGACCAGAGAGGCTAAGACCGCATTGACTCAGTGCGGTATTCAGCCTCTCTGGTGTCAAGTCTGACTTTGAAAAAAAAAAAAAAAATCCAAAATCAGACAGAGTGTTGACACCAGAGAGGCTAAGACCGCATTGACTCAGTGCGGTATTCAGCCTCTCTGGTGTCAAGTCTGACTTTGAAAAAAAAAAAAAAAATCCAAAATCAGACAGAGTGTTGAGACCAGAGAGGCTAAGACCGCATTGACTCAGTGCGGTATTCAGCCTCTCTGGTGTCAAGTCTGACTTTGAAAAAAAAAAAAAAAATCCAAAATCAGACAGAGTGTTGAGACCAGAGAGGCTAAGACCGCATTGACTCAGTGCGGTATTCAGCCTCTCTGGTGTCAAGTCTGACTTTGGAAAAAAAAAAAAAAATCCAAAATCAGACAGAGTGTTGAGACCAGAGAGGCTAAGACTGCATTGACTCAGTGCGGTATTCAGCCTCTCTGGTGTCAAGTCTGACTTTGAAAAAAAAAAAAAAAATCCAAAATCAGACAGAGTGTTGAGACCAGAGAGGCTAAGACCGCATTGACTCAGTGCGGTATTCAGCCTCTCTGGTGTCAAGTCTGACTTTGAAAAAAAAAAAAAAAAATCCAAAATCAGACAGAGTGTTGAGACCAGAGAGGCTAAGACCGCATTGACTCAGTGCGGTATTCAGCCTCTCTGGTGTCAAGTCTGACTTTGAAAAAAAAAAAAAAAATCCAAAATCAGACAGAGTGTTGACACCAGAGAGGCTAAGACCGCATTGACTCAGTGCGGTATTCAGCCTCTCTGGTGTCAAGTCTGACTTTGAAAAAAAAAAAAAAAAATCCAAAATCAGACAGAGTGTTGAGACCAGAGAGGCTAAGACCGCATTGACTCAGTGCGGTATTCAGCCTCTCTGGTGTCAAGTCTGACTTTGAAAAAAAAAAAAAAAATCCAAAATCAGACAGAGTGTTGAGACCAGAGAGGCTAAGACCGCATTGACTCAGTGCGGTATTCAGCCTCTCTGGTGTCAAGTCTGACTTTGGAAAAAAAAAAAAAATCCAAAATCAGACAGAGTGTTGAGACCAGAGAGGCTAAGACTGCATTGACTCAGTGCGGTATTCAGCCTCTCTGGTTTCAAGTCTGATTTTGGAAAAAAAAAAAAAAAAAAATCCAAAATCAGACAGAGTGTTGACACCAGAGAGGCTAAGACCGCATTGACTCAGTGCGGTATTCAGCTTCTCTGGTGTCAAGTCTGATTTTGGAAAAAAAAAAAAAAAAAAAAAAATCAGACAGAGTGTTGAGACCAGAGAGGCTAAGACCGCATTGACTCAGTGCGGTATTCAGCCTCTCTGGTGTCAAGTCTGACTTTGGAAAAAAAAAAAAAATCCAAAATCAGACAGAGTGTTGAGACCAGAGAGGCTAAGACTGCATTGACTCAGTGCGGTATTCAGCCTCTCTGGTTTCAAGTCTGATTTTGGAAAAAAAAAAAAAAAAAAATCCAAAATCAGACAGAGTGTTGACACCAGAGAGGCTAAGACCGCATTGACTCAGTGCGGTATTCAGCTTCTCTGGTGTCAAGTCTGATTTTGGAAAAAAAAAAAAAACAACCAAAATCAGACAGAGTGTTGAGACCAGAGAGGCTAAGACCGCATTGACTCAGTGCGGTATTCAGCCTCTCTGGTGTCAAGTCTGACTTTGAAAAAAAAAAAAAAAAATCCAAAATCAGACAGAGTGTTGAGACCAGAGAGGCTAAGACCGCATTGACTCAGTGCGGTATTCAGCCTCTCTGGTGTCAAGTCTGACTTTGAAAAAAAAAGAAAAAAAATCCAAAATCAGACAGAGTGTTGACACCAGAGAGGCTAAGACCGCATTGACTCAGTGCGGTATTCAGCCTCTCTGGTGTCAAGTCTGACTTTGAAAAAAAAAAAAAAAATCCAAAATCAGACCGAGTGTTGAGACCAGAGAGGCTAAGACCGCATTGACTCAGTGCGGTATTCAGCCTCTCTGGTGTCAAGTCTGATTTTGGAAAAAAAAAAAAAAAAATCCAAAATCAGACAGAGTGTTGACACCAGAGAGGCTAAGACCGCATTGACTCAGTGCGGTATTCAGCCTCTCTGGTGTCAAGTCTGATTTTGGAAAAAAAAAAAAAAAATCCAAAATCAGACAGAGTGTTGAGACCAGAGAGGCTAAGACCGCATTGACTCAGTGCGGTATTCAGCCTCTCTGGTGTCAAGTCTGACTTTGAAAAAAAAAAAAAAAATCCAAAATCAGACAGAGTGTTGACACCAGAGAGGCTAAGACTGCATTGACTCAGTGCGGTATTCAGCCTCTCTGGTGTCAAGTCTGACTTTGAAAAAAAAAAAAAAATCCAAAATCAGACAGAGTGTTGAGACCAGGGAGGCTAAGACCGCATTGACTCAGTGCGGTATTCAGCCTCTCTGGTGTCAAGTCTGACTTTGAAAAAAAAAAAAAAAAATCCAAAATCAGACAGAGTGTTGACACCAGAGAGGCTAAGACCGCATTGACTCAGTGCGGTATTCAGCCTCTCTGGTGTCAAGTCTGACTTTGAAAAAAAAAAAAAAAATCCAAAATCAGACAGAGTGTTGACACCAGAGAGGCTAAGACCGCATTGACTCAGTGCGGTATTCAGCCTCTCTGGTGTCAAGTCTGACTTTGAAAAAAAAAAAAAAATCCAAAATCAGACAGAGTGTTGAGACCAGAGAGGCTAAGACTGCATTGACTGAGTGCGGTATTCAGCCTCTCTGGTTTCAAGTCTGATTTTGGAAAAAAAAAAAGAAAAAAAATCCAAAATCAGACAGAGTGTTGACACCAGAGAGGCTAAGACCGCATTGACTCAGTGCGGTATTCAGCTTCTCTGGTGTCAAGTCTGATTTTGGAAAAAAAAAAAAAAAAAAAAAAATCAGACAGAGTGTTGAGACCAGAGAGGCTAAGACCGCATTGACTCAGTGCGGTATTCAGCCTCTCTGGTGTCAAGTCTGACTTTGGAAAAAAAAAAAAAATCCAAAATCAGACAGAGTGTTGAGACCAGAGAGGCTAAGACTGCATTGACTCAGTGCGGTATTCAGCCTCTCTGGTTTCAAGTCTGATTTTGGAAAAAAAAAAAAAAAAAAAATCCAAAATCAGACAGAGTGTTGACACCAGAGAGGCTAAGACCGCATTGACTCAGTGCGGTATTCAGCTTCTCTGGTGTCAAGTCTGATTTTGGAAAAAAAAAAAAAACAACCAAAATCAGACAGAGTGTTGACACCAGAGAGGCTAAGACTGCATTGACTCAGTGCGGTATTCAGCCTCTCTGGTGTCAAGTCTGACTTTGAAAAAAAAAAAAAAAATCCAAAATCAGACAGAGTGTTGAGACCAGGGAGGCTAAGACCGCATTGACTCAGTGCGGTATTCAGCCTCTCTGGTGTCAAGTCTGACTTTGAAAAAAAAAAAAAAAATCCAAAATCAGACAGAGTGTTGACACCAGAGAGGCTAAGACCGCATTGACTCAGTGCGGTATTCAGCCTCTCTGGTGTCAAGTCTGACTTTGAAAAAAAAAAAAAAAATCCAAAATCAGACAGAGTGTTGACACCAGAGAGGCTAAGACCGCATTGACTCAGTGCGGTATTCAGCCTCTCTGGTGTCAAGTCTGACTTTGAAAAAAAAAAAAAAATCCAAAATCAGACAGAGTGTTGAGACCAGAGAGGCTAAGACTGCATTGACTCAGTGCGGTATTCAGCCTCTCTGGTTTCAAGTCTGATTTTGGAAAAAAAAAAAAAAAAAAATCCAAAATCAGACAGAGTGTTGACACCAGAGAGGCTAAGACCGCATTGACTCAGTGCGGTATTCAGCTTCTCTGGTGTCAAGTCTGATTTTGGAAAAAAAAAAAAAAAAAAAAAAATCAGACAGAGTGTTGAGACCAGAGAGGCTAAGACCGCATTGACTCAGTGCGGTATTCAGCCTCTCTGGTGTCAAGTCTGACTTTGGAAAAAAAAAAAAAAATCCAAAATCAGACAGAGTGTTGAGACCAGAGAGGCTAAGACTGCATTGACTCAGTGCGGTATTCAGCCTCTCTGGTTTCAAGTCTGATTTTGGAAAAAAAAAAAAAAAAAAATCCAAAATCAGACAGAGTGTTGACACCAGAGAGGCTAAGACCGCATTGACTCAGTGCGGTATTCAGCTTCTCTGGTGTCAAGTCTGATTTTGGAAAAAAAAAAAAAAACAACCAAAATCAGACAGAGTGTTGAGACCAGAGAGGCTAAGACCGCATTGACTCAGTGCGGTATTCAGCCTCTCTGGTGTCAAGTCTGACTTTGAAAAAAAAAAAAAAAATCCAAAATCAGACAGAGTGTTGAGACCAGAGAGGCTAAGACCGCATTGACTCAGTGCGGTATTCAGCCTCTCTGGTGTCAAGTCTGACTTTGAAAAAAAAAAAAAAAATCCAAAATCAGACAGAGTGTTGAGACCAGAGAGGCTAAGACCGCATTGACTCAGTGCGGTATTCAGCCTCTCTGGTGTCAAGTCTGACTTTGAAAAAAAAAAAAAAAAATCCAAAATCAGACAGAGTGTTGACACCAGAGAGGCTAAGACCGCATTGACTCAGTGCGGTATTCAGCCTCTCTGGTGTCAAGTCTGACTTTGAAAAAAAAAAAAAAAATCCAAAATCAGACCGAGTGTTGAGACCAGAGAGGCTAAGACCGCATTGACTCAGTGCGGTATTCAGCCTCTCTGGTGTCAAGTCTGATTTTGGAAAAAAAAAAAAAAAAATCCAAAATCAGACAGAGTGTTGACACCAGAGAGGCTAAGACCGCATTGACTCAGTGCGGTATTCAGCCTCTCTGGTGTCAAGTCTGATTTTGGAAAAAAAAAAAAAAAAAATCCAAAATCAGACAGAGTGTTGAGACCAGAGAGGCTAAGACCGCATTGACTCAGTGCGGTATTCAGCCTCTCTGGTGTCAAGTCTGACTTTGAAAAAAAAAAAAAAAATCCAAAATCAGACAGAGTGTTGACACCAGAGAGGCTAAGACTGCATTGACTCAGTGCGGTATTCAGCCTCTCTGGTGTCAAGTCTGACTTTGAAAAAAAAAAAAAAAATCCAAAATCAGACAGAGTGTTGAGACCAGGGAGGCTAAGACCGCATTGACTCAGTGCGGTATTCAGCCTCTCTGGTGTCAAGTCTGACTTTGAAAAAAAAAAAAAAAATCCAAAATCAGACAGAGTGTTGACACCAGAGAGGCTAAGACCGCATTGACTCAGTGCGGTATTCAGCCTCTCTGGTGTCAAGTCTGACTTTGAAAAAAAAAAAAAAAATCCAAAATCAGACAGAGTGTTGACACCAGAGAGGCTAAGACCGCATTGACTCAGTGCGGTATTCAGCCTCTCTGGTGTCAAGTCTGACTTTGAAAAAAAAAAAAAAAATCCAAAATCAGACAGAGTGTTGACACCAGAGAGGCTAAGACCGCATTGACTCAGTGCGGTATTCAGCCTCTCTGGTGTCAAGTCTGACTTTGAAAAAAAAAAAAAAAAATCCAAAATCAGACAGAGTGTTGAGACCAGAGAGGCTAAGACCGCATTGACTCAGTGCGGTATTCAGCCTCTCTGGTGTCAAGTCTGACTTTGAAAAAAAAAAAAAAAATCCAAAATCAGACAGAGTGTTGACACCAGAGAGGCTAAGACCGCATTGACTCAGTGCGGTATTCAGCCTCTCTGGTGTCAAGTCTGACTTTGAAAAAAAAAAAAAAAATCCAAAATCAGACAGAGTGTTGACACCAGAGAGGCTAAGACCGCATTGACTCAGTGCGGTATTCAGCCTCTCTGGTGTCAAGTCTGACTTTGAAAAAAAAAAAAAAAATCCAAAATCAGACAGAGTGTTGACACCAGAGAGGCTAAGACCGCATTGACTCAGTGCGGTATTCAGCCTCTCTGGTGTCAAGTCTGACTTTGAAAAAAAAAAAAAAAATCCAAAATCAGACAGAGTGTTGAGACCAGAGAGGCTAAGACCGCATTGACTCAGTGCGCTATTCAGCCTCTCTGGTGTCAAGTCTGACTTTGAAAAAAAAAAAAAAAATCCAAAATCAGACAGAGTGTTGACACCAGAGAGGCTAAGACCGCATTGACTCAGTGCGGTATTCAGCCTCTCTGGTGTCAAGTCTGACTTTGAAAAAAAAAAAAAAAATCCAAAATCAGACAGAGTGTTGAGACCAGAGAGGCTAAGACCGCATTGACTCAGTGCGGTATTCAGCCTCTCTGGTGTCAAGTCTGACTTTGAAAAAAAAAAAAAAAATCCAAAATCAGACAGAGTGTTGAGACCAGAGAGGCTAAGACCGCATTGACTCAGTGCGGTATTCAGCCTCTCTGGTGTCAAGTCTGACTTTGGAAAAAAAAAAAAAATCCAAAATCAGACAGAGTGTTGAGACCAGAGAGGCTAAGACTGCATTGACTCAGTGCGGTATTCAGCCTCTCTGGTGTCAAGTCTGACTTTGAAAAAAAAAAAAAAAATCCAAAATCAGACAGAGTGTTGAGACCAGAGAGGCTAAGACCGCATTGACTCAGTGCGGTATTCAGCCTCTCTGGTGTCAAGTCTGACTTTGAAAAAAAAAAAAAAAATCCAAAATCAGACAGAGTGTTGAGACCAGAGAGGCTAAGACCGCATTGACTCAGTGCGGTATTCAGCCTCTCTGGTGTCAAGTCTGACTTTGAAAAAAAAAAAAAAAATCCAAAATCAGACAGAGTGTTGACACCAGAGAGGCTAAGACCGCATTGACTCAGTGCGGTATTCAGCCTCTCTGGTGTCAAGTCTGACTTTGGAAAAAAAAAAAAAATCCAAAATCAGACAGAGTGTTGAGACCAGAGAGGCTAAGACTGCATTGACTCAGTGCGGTATTCAGCCTCTCTGGTTTCAAGTCTGATTTTGGAAAAAAAAAAAAAAAAAATCCAAAATCAGACAGAGTGTTGACACCAGAGAGGCTAAGACCGCATTGACTCAGTGCGGTATTCAGCTTCTCTGGTGTCAAGTCTGATTTTGGAAAAAAAAAAAAAAAAAAAAAAATCAGACAGAGTGTTGAGACCAGAGAGGCTAAGACCGCATTGACTCAGTGCGGTATTCAGCCTCTCTGGTGTCAAGTCTGACTTTGGAAAAAAAAAAAAAATCCAAAATCAGACAGAGTGTTGAGACCAGAGAGGCTAAGACTGCATTGACTCAGTGCGGTATTCAGCCTCTCTGGTTTCAAGTCTGATTTTGGAAAAAAAAAAAAAAAAAAATCCAAAATCAGACAGAGTGTTGACACCAGAGAGGCTAAGACCGCATTGACTCAGTGCGGTATTCAGCTTCTCTGGTGTCAAGTCTGATTTTGGAAAAAAAAAAAAAACAACCAAAATCAGACAGAGTGTTGAGACCAGAGAGGCTAAGACCGCATTGACTCAGTGCGGTATTCAGCCTCTCTGGTGTCAAGTCTGACTTTGAAAAAAAAAAAAAAAATCCAAAATCAGACAGAGTGTTGAGACCAGAGAGGCTAAGACCGCATTGACTCAGTGCGGTATTCAGCCTCTCTGGTGTCAAGTCTGACTTTGAAAAAAAAAAAAAAAATCCAAAATCAGACAGAGTGTTGACACCAGAGAGGCTAAGACCGCATTGACTCAGTGCGGTATTCAGCCTCTCTGGTGTCAAGTCTGACTTTGAAAAAAAAAAAAAAAATCCAAAATCAGACAGAGTGTTGAGACCAGAGAGGCTAAGACCGCATTGACTCAGTGCGGTATTCAGCCTCTCTGGTGTCAAGTCTGACTTTGAAAAAAAAAAAAAAAATCCAAAATCAGACAGAGTGTTGAGACCAGAGAGGCTAAGACCGCATTGACTCAGTGCGGTATTCAGCCTCTCTGGTGTCAAGTCTGACTTTGGAAAAAAAAAAAAAAAATCCAAAATCAGACAGAGTGTTGAGACCAGAGAGGCTAAGACTGCATTGACTCAGTGCGGTATTCAGCCTCTCTGGTTTCAAGTCTGATTTTGGAAAAAAAAAAAAAAAAAAATCCAAAATCAGACAGAGTGTTGACACCAGAGAGGCTAAGACCGCATTGACTCAGTGCGGTATTCAGCTTCTCTGGTGTCAAGTCTGATTTTGGAAAAAAAAAAAAAAAAACCAAAATCAGACAGAGTGTTGAGACCAGAGAGGCTAAGACCGCATTGACTCAGTGCGGTATTCAGCCTCTCTGGTGTCAAGTCTGACTTTGGAAAAAAAAAAAAAATCCAAAATCAGACAGAGTGTTGAGACCAGAGAGGCTAAGACTGCATTGACTCAGTGCGGTATTCAGCCTCTCTGGTTTCAAGTCTGATTTTGGAAAAAAAAAAAAAAAAAAATCCAAAATCAGACAGAGTGTTGACACCAGAGAGGCTAAGACCGCATTGACTCAGTGCGGTATTCAGCTTCTCTGGTGTCAAGTCTGATTTTGGAAAAAAAAAAAAAACAACCAAAATCAGACAGAGTGTTGAGACCAGAGAGGCTAAGACCGCATTGACTCAGTGCGGTATTCAGCCTCTCTGGTGTCAAGTCTGACTTTGAAAAAAAAAAAAAAAATCCAAAATCAGACAGAGTGTTGAGACCAGAGAGGCTAAGACCGCATTGACTCAGTGCGGTATTCAGCCTCTCTGGTGTCAAGTCTGACTTTGAAAAAAAAAAAAAAAATCCAAAATCAGACAGAGTGTTGACACCAGAGAGGCTAAGACCGCATTGACTCAGTGCGGTATTCAGCCTCTCTGGTGTCAAGTCTGACTTTGAAAAAAAAAAAAAAAATCCAAAATCAGACCGAGTGTTGAGACCAGAGAGGCTAAGACCGCATTGACTCAGTGCGGTATTCAGCCTCTCTGGTGTCAAGTCTGATTTTGGAAAAAAAAAAAAAAAAATCCAAAATCAGACAGAGTGTTGACACCAGAGAGGCTAAGACCGCATTGACTCAGTGCGGTATTCAGCCTCTCTGGTGTCAAGTCTGATTTTGGAAAAAAAAAAAAAAAAATCCAAAATCAGACAGAGTGTTGAGACCAGAGAGGCTAAGACCGCATTGACTCAGTGCGGTATTCAGCCTCTCTGGTGTCAAGTCTGACTTTGAAAAAAAAAAAAAAAATCCAAAATCAGACAGAGTGTTGACACCAGAGAGGCTAAGACTGCATTGACTCAGTGCGGTATTCAGCCTCTCTGGTGTCAAGTCTGACTTTGAAAAAAAAAAAAAAAATCCAAAATCAGACAGAGTGTTGAGACCAGAGAGGCTAAGACCGCATTGACTCAGTGCGGTATTCAGCCTCTCTGGTGTCAAGTCTGACTTTGAAAAAAAAAAAAAAAATCCAAAATCAGACAGAGTGTTGACACCAGAGAGGCTAAGACCGCATTGACTCAGTGCGGTATTCAGCCTCTCTGGTGTCAAGTCTGACTTTGAAAAAAAAAAAAAAAATCCAAAATCAGACAGAGTGTTGACACCAGAGAGGCTAAGACCGCATTGACTCAGTGCGGTATTCAGCCTCTCTGGTGTCAAGTCTGACTTTGAAAAAAAAAAAAAAATCCAAAATCAGACAGAGTGTTGACACCAGAGAGGCTAAGACCGCATTGACTCAGTGCGGTATTCAGCCTCTCTGGTGTCAAGTCTGACTTTGAAAAAAAAAAAAAAAATCCAAAATCAGACAGAGTGTTGAGACCAGAGAGGCTAAGACCGCATTGACTCAGTGCGGTATTCAGCCTCTCTGGTGTCAAGTCTGACTTTGAAAAAAAAAAAAAAAATCCAAAATCAGACAGAGTGTTGACACCAGAGAGGCTAAGACCGCATTGACTCAGTGCGGTATTCAGCCTCTCTGGTGTCAAGTCTGACTTTGAAAAAAAAAAAAAAAATCCAAAATCAGACAGAGTGTTGACACCAGAGAGGCTAAGACCGCATTGACTCAGTGCGGTATTCAGCCTCTCTGGTGTCAAGTCTGACTTTGAAAAAAAAAAAAAAAATCCAAAATCAGACAGAGTGTTGACACCAGAGAGGCTAAGACCGCATTGACTCAGTGCGGTATTCAGCCTCTCTGGTGTCAAGTCTGACTTTGAAAAAAAAAAAAAAAATCCAAAATCAGACAGAGTGTTGAGACCAGAGAGGCTAAGACCGCATTGACTCAGTGCGCTATTCAGCCTCTCTGGTGTCAAGTCTGACTTTGAAAAAAAAAAAAAAAATCCAAAATCAGACAGAGTGTTGACACCAGAGAGGCTAAGACCGCATTGACTCAGTGCGGTATTCAGCCTCTCTGGTGTCAAGTCTGACTTTGAAAAAAAAAAAAAAAATCCAAAATCAGACAGAGTGTTGAGACCAGAGAGGCTAAGACCGCATTGACTCAGTGCGGTATTCAGCCTCTCTGGTGTCAAGTCTGACTTTGAAAAAAAAAAAAAAAATCCAAAATCAGACAGAGTGTTGAGACCAGAGAGGCTAAGACCGCATTGACTCAGTGCGGTATTCAGCCTCTCTGGTGTCAAGTCTGACTTTGGAAAAAAAAAAAAATCCAAAATCAGACAGAGTGTTGAGACCAGAGAGGCTAAGACTGCATTGACTCAGTGCGGTATTCAGCCTCTCTGGTGTCAAGTCTGACTTTGAAAAAAAAAAAAAAAATCCAAAATCAGACAGAGTGTTGAGACCAGAGAGGCTAAGACCGCATTGACTCAGTGCGGTATTCAGCCTCTCTGGTGTCAAGTCTGACTTTGAAAAAAAAAAAAAAAATCCAAAATCAGACAGAGTGTTGAGACCAGAGAGGCTAAGACCGCATTGACTCAGTGCGGTATTCAGCCTCTCTGGTGTCAAGTCTGACTTTGAAAAAAAAAAAAAAAATCCAAAATCAGACAGAGTGTTGACACCAGAGAGGCTAAGACCGCATTGACTCAGTGCGGTATTCAGCCTCTCTGGTGTCAAGTCTGACTTTGAAAAAAAAAAAAAAAATCCAAAATCAGACAGAGTGTTGAGACCAGAGAGGCTAAGACCGCATTGACTCAGTGCGGTATTCAGCCTCTCTGGTGTCAAGTCTGACTTTGAAAAAAAAAAAAAAAATCCAAAATCAGACAGAGTGTTGAGACCAGAGAGGCTAAGACCGCATTGACTCAGTGCGGTATTCAGCCTCTCTGGTGTCAAGTCTGACTTTGAAAAAAAAAAAAAAAATCCAAAATCAGACAGAGTGTTGAGACCAGAGAGGCTAAGACCGCATTGACTCAGTGCGGTATTCAGCCTCTCTGGTGTCAAGTCTGACTTTGAAAAAAAAAAAAAAAATCCAAAATCAGACAGAGTGTTGACACCAGAGAGGCTAAGACCGCATTGACTCAGTGCGGTATTCAGCCTCTCTGGTGTCAAGTCTGACTTTGAAAAAAAAAAAAAAAATCCAAAATCAGACAGAGTGTTGAGACCAGAGAGGCTAAGACCGCATTGACTCAGTGCGGTATTCAGCCTCTCTGGTGTCAAGTCTGACTTTGAAAAAAAAAAAAAAAATCCAAAATCAGACAGAGTGTTGAGACCAGAGAGGCTAAGACCGCATTGACTCAGTGCGGTATTCAGCCTCTCTGGTGTCAAGTCTGACTTTGGAAAAAAAAAAAAAATCCAAAATCAGACAGAGTGTTGAGACCAGAGAGGCTAAGACTGCATTGACTCAGTGCGGTATTCAGCCTCTCTGGTTTCAAGTCTGATTTTGGAAAAAAAAAAAAAAAAAAATCCAAAATCAGACAGAGTGTTGACACCAGAGAGGCTAAGACCGCATTGACTCAGTGCGGTATTCAGCTTCTCTGGTGTCAAGTCTGATTTTGGAAAAAAAAAAAAAACAACCAAAATCAGACAGAGTGTTGAGACCAGAGAGGCTAAGACCGCATTGACTCAGTGCGGTATTCAGCCTCTCTGGTGTCAAGTCTGACTTTGGAAAAAAAAAAAAAATCCAAAATCAGACAGAGTGTTGAGACCAGAGAGGCTAAGACTGCATTGACTCAGTGCGGTATTCAGCCTCTCTGGTTTCAAGTCTGATTTTGGAAAAAAAAAAAAAAAAAAATCCAAAATCAGACAGAGTGTTGACACCAGAGAGGCTAAGACCGCATTGACTCAGTGCGGTATTCAGCTTCTCTGGTGTCAAGTCTGATTTTGGAAAAAAAAAAAAAACAACCAAAATCAGACAGAGTGTTGAGACCAGAGAGGCTAAGACCGCATTGACTCAGTGCGGTATTCAGCCTCTCTGGTGTTAAGTCTGACTTTGAAAAAAAAAAAAAAAATCCAAAATCAGACAGAGTGTTGAGACCAGAGAGGCTAAGACCGCATTGACTCAGTGCGGTATTCAGCCTCTCTGGTGTCAAGTCTGACTTTGAAAAAAAAAAAAAAAATCCAAAATCAGACAGAGTGTTGACACCAGAGAGGCTAAGACCGCATTGACTCAGTGCGGTATTCAGCCTCTCTGGTGTCAAGTCTGACTTTGAAAAAAAAAAAAAAAATCCAAAATCAGACAGAGTGTTGAGACCAGAGAGGCTAAGACCGCATTGACTCAGTGCGGTATTCAGCCTCTCTGGTGTCAAGTCTGACTTTGAAAAAAAAAAAAAAAAATCCAAAATCAGACAGAGTGTTGAGACCAGAGAGGCTAAGACCGCATTGACTCAGTGCGGTATTCAGCCTCTCTGGTGTCAAGTCTGACTTTGGAAAAAAAAAAAAAATCCAAAATCAGACAGAGTGTTGAGACCAGAGAGGCTAAGACTGCATTGACTCAGTGCGGTATTCAGCCTCTCTGGTTTCAAGTCTGATTTTGGAAAAAAAAAAAAAAAAAAATCCAAAATCAGACAGAGTGTTGACACCAGAGAGGCTAAGACCGCATTGACTCAGTGCGGTATTCAGCTTCTCTGGTGTCAAGTCTGATTTTGGAAAAAAAAAAAAAACAACCAAAATCAGACAGAGTGTTGAGACCAGAGAGGCTAAGACCGCATTGACTCAGTGCGGTATTCAGCCTCTCTGGTGTCAAGTCTGACTTTGAAAAAAAAAAAAAAAATCCAAAATCAGACAGAGTGTTGAGACCAGAGAGGCTAAGACCGCATTGACTCAGTGCGGTATTCAGCCTCTCTGGTGTCAAGTCTGACTTTGAAAAAAAAAAAAAAAATCCAAAATCAGACAGAGTGTTGACACCAGAGAGGCTAAGACTGCATTGACTCAGTGCGGTATTCAGCCTCTCTGGTTTCAAGTCTGATTTTGGAAAAAAAAAAAAAAAAAAATCCAAAATCATACCGCATTGACTCAGTGCGGTATTCAGCCTCTCTGGTGTCAAGTCTGACTTTGGAAAAAAAAAAAAAAATCCAAAATCAGACAGAGTGTTGAGACCAGAGAGGCTAAGACTGCATTGACTCAGTGCGGTATTCAGCCTCTCTGGTTTCAAGTCTGATTTTGGAAAAAAAAAAAAAAAAAAATCCAAAATCAGACAGAGTGTTGACACCAGAGAGGCTAAGACCGCATTGACTCAGTGCGGTATTCAGCCTCTCTGGTGTCAAGTCTGACTTTGAAAAAAAAAAAAAAAATCCAAAATCAGACAGAGTGTTGAGACCAGAGAGGCTAAGACCGCATTGACTCAGTGCGGTATTCAGCCTCTCTGGTGTCAAGTCTGACTTTGAAAAAAAAAAAAAAATCCAAAATCAGACAGAGTGTTGAGACCAGAGAGGCTAAGACCGCATTGACTCAGTGCGGTATTCAGCCTCTCTGGTGTCAAGTCTGACTTTGAAAAAAAAAAAAAAAATCCAAAATCAGACAGAGTGTTGACACCAGAGAGGCTAAGACCGCATTGACTCAGTGCGGTATTCAGCCTCTCTGGTGTCAAGTCTGACTTTGAAAAAAAAAAAAAAAATCCAAAATCAGACAGAGTGTTGACACCAGAGAGGCTAAGACCGCATTGACTCAGTGCGGTATTCAGCCTCTCTGGTGTCAAGTCTGACTTTGAAAAAAAAAAAAAAAATCCAAAATCAGACAGAGTGTTGAGACCAGAGAGGCTAAGACCGCATTGACTCAGTGCGGTATTCAGCCTCTCTGGTGTCAAGTCTGACTTTGAAAAAAAAAAAAAAAATCCAAAATCAGACAGAGTGTTGAGACCAGAGAGGCTAAGACCGCATTGACTCAGTGCGGTATTCAGCCTCTCTGGTGTCAAGTCTGACTTTGAAAAAAAAAAAAAAAATCCAAAATCAGACAGAGTGTTGACACCAGAGAGGCTAAGACCGCATTGACTCAGTGCGGTATTCAGCCTCTCTGGTGTCAAGTCTGACTTTGAAAAAAAAAAAAAAAATCCAAAATCAGACAGAGTGTTGAGACCAGAGAGGCTAAGACCGCATTGACTCAGTGCGGTATTCAGCCTCTCTGGTGTCAAGTCTGACTTTGAAAAAAAAAAAAAAAATCCAAAATCAGACAGAGTGTTGAGACCAGAGAGGCTAAGACCGCATTGACTCAGTGCGGTATTCAGCCTCTCTGGTGTCAAGTCTGACTTTGGAAAAAAAAAAAAAAATCCAAAATCAGACAGAGTGTTGAGACCAGAGAGGCTAAGACTGCATTGACTCAGTGCGGTATTCAGCCTCTCTGGTGTCAAGTCTGACTTTAAAAAAAAAAAAAAAATTCAAAATCAGACAGAGTGTTGAGACCAGAGAGGCTAAGACAGCATTGACTCAGTGCGGTATTCAGCCTCTCTGGTGTCAAGTCTGACTTTGAAAAAAAAAAAAAAAATCCAAAATCAGACAGAGTGTTGAGACCAGAGAGGCTAAGACCGCATTGACTCAGTGCGGTATTCAGCCTCTCTGGTGTCAAGTCTGACTTTGAAAAAAAAAAAAAAAATCCAAAATCAGACAGAGTGTTGACACCAGAGAGGCTAAGACCGCATTGACTCAGTGCGGTATTCAGCCTCTCTGGTGTCAAGTCTGACTTTGAAAAAAAAAAAAAAAATCCAAAATCAGACAGAGTGTTGAGACCAGAGAGGCTAAGACCGCATTGACTCAGTGCAGTATTCAGCCTCTCTGGTGTCAAGTCTGACTTTGAAAAAAAAAAAAAAATCCAAAATCAGACAGAGTGTTGAGACCAGAGAGGCTAAGACCGCATTGACTCAGTGCGGTATTCAGCCTCTCTGGTGTCAAGTCTGACTTTGGAAAAAAAAAAAAAAATCCAAAATCAGACAGAGTGTTGAGACCAGAGAGGCTAAGACCGCATTGACTCAGTGCGGTATTCAGCCTCTCTGGTGTCAAGTCTGACTTTGGAAAAAAAAAAAAAATCCAAAATCAGACAGAGTGTTGAGACCAGAGAGGCTAAGACTGCATTGACTCAGTGCGGTATTCAGCCTCTCTGGTTTCAAGTCTGATTTTGGAAAAAAAAAAAAAAAAAAATCCAAAATCAGACAGAGTGTTGACACCAGAGAGGCTAAGACCGCATTGACTCAGTGCGGTATTCAGCTTCTCTGGTGTCAAGTCTGATTTTGGAAAAAAAAAAAAAACAACCAAAATCAGACAGAGTGTTGAGACCAGAGAGGCTAAGACCGCATTGACTCAGTGCGGTATTCAGCCTCTCTGGTGTCAAGTCTGATTTTGGGAAAAAAAAAAAAAAATCCAAAATCAGACCGAGTGTTGAGACCAGAGAGGCTAAGACCGCATTGACTCAGTGCGGTATTCAGCCTCTCTGGTGTCAAGTCTGATTTTGGAAAAAAAAAAAAAAATCCAAAATCAGACAGAGTGTTGACACCAGAGAGGCTAAGACCGCATTGACTCAGTGCGGTATTCAGCCTCTCTGGTGTCAAGTCTGACTTTGAAAAAAAAAAAAAAAATCCAAAATCAGACAGAGTGTTGAGACCAGAGAGGCTAAGACCGCATTGACTCAGTGCGGTATTCAGCCTCTCTGGTGTCAAGTCTGACTTTGAAAAAAAAAAAAAAAATCCAAAATCAGACAGAGTGTTGAGACCAGAGAGGCTAAGACCGCATTGACTCAGTGCGGTATTCAGCCTCTCTGGTGTCAAGTCTGACTTTGAAAAAAAAAAAAAAAATCCAAAATCAGACAGAGTGTTGACACCAGAGAGGCTAAGACCGCATTGACTCAGTGCGGTATTCAGCCTCTCTGGTGTCAAATCTGACTTTGAAAAAAAAAAAAAAAATCCAAAATCAGACAGAGTGTTGACACCAGAGAGGCTAAGACCGCATTGACTCAGTGCGGTATTCAGCCTCTCTGGTGTCAAGTCTGACTTTGAAAAAAAAAAAAAAAATCCAAAATCAGACAGAGTGTTGAGACCAGAGAGGCTAAGACCGCATTGACTCAGTGCGGTATTCAGCCTCTCTGGTGTCAAGTCTGACTTTGAAAAAAAAAAAAAAAATCCAAAATCAGACAGAGTGTTGAGACCAGAGAGGCTAAGACCGCATTGACTCAGTGCGGTATTCAGCCTCTCTGGTGTCAAGTCTGACTTTGAAAAAAAAAAAAAAAATCCAAAATCAGACAGAGTGTTGACACCAGAGAGGCTAAGACCGCATTGACTCAGTGCGGTATTCAGCCTCTCTGGTGTCAAGTCTGACTTTGAAAAAAAAAAAAAAAATCCAAAATCAGACAGAGTGTTGAGACCAGAGAGGCTAAGACCGCATTGACTCAGTGCGGTATTCAGCCTCTCTGGTGTCAAGTCTGACTTTGAAAAAAAAAAAAAAAATCCAAAATCAGACAGTGTTGAGACCAGAGAGGCTAAGACCGCATTGACTCAGTGCGGTATTCAGCCTCTCTGGTGTCAAGTCTGATTTTGGGAAAAAAAAAAAAAAAATCCAAAATCAGACCGAGTGTTGAGACAAGAGAGGCTAAGACCGCATTGACTCAGTGCGGTATTCAGCCTCTCTGGTGTCAAGTCTGATTTTGGAAAAAAAAAAAAAAATCCAAAATCAGACAGAGTGTTGACACCAGAGAGGCTAAGACCGCATTGACTCAGTGCGGTATTCAGCCTCTCTGGTGTCAAGTCTGATTTTGGAAAAAAAAAAAAAAAATCCAAAATCAGACAGAGTGTTGAGACCAGAGAGGCTAAGACCGCATTGACTCAGTGCGGTATTCAGCCTCTCTGGTGTCAAGTCTGATTTTGGGAAAAAAAAAAAAAAATCCAAAATCAGACCGAGTGTTGAGACCAGAGAGGCTAAGACCGCATTGACTCAGTGCGGTATTCAGCCTCTCTGGTGTCAAGTCTGATTTTGGAAAAAAAAAAAAAATCCAAAATCAGACAGAGTGTTGACACCAGAGAGGCTAAGACCGCATTGACTCAGTGCGGTATTCAGCCTCTCTGGTGTCAAGTCTGATTTTGGAAAAAAAAAAAAAAATACAAAATCAGACAGAGTGTTGACACCAGAGAGGCTAAGACCGCATTGACTCAGTGCGGTATTCAGCCTCTCTGGTGTCAAGTCTGATTTTGGAAAAAAAAAAAAAAAAATCCAAAATCAGACAGAGTGTTGAGACCAGAGAGGCTAAGACCGCATTGACTCAGTGCGGTATTCAGCCTCTCGTGTCAAGTCTGACTTTGAAAAAAAAAAAAAAAATCCAAAATCAGACAGAGTGTTGACACCAGAGAGGCTAAGACCGCATTGACTCAGTGCGGTATTCAGCCTCTCTGGTGTCAAGTCTGACTTTGAAAAAAAAAAAAAAAATCCAAAATCAGACAGAGTGTTGAGACCAGAGAGGCTAAGACCGCATTGACTCAGTGCGGTATTCAGCCTCTCTGGTGTCAAGTCTGACTTTGAAAAAAAAAAAAAAAATCCAAAATCAGACAGAGTGTTGAGACCAGAGAGGCTAAGACCGCATTGACTCAGTGCGGTATTCAGCCTCTCTGGTGTCAAGTCTGATTTTGGGAAAAAAAAAAAAAAATCCAAAATCAGACCGAGTGTTGAGACCAGAGAGGCTAAGACCGCATTGACTCAGTGCGGTATTCAGCCTCTCTGGTGTCAAGTCTGATTTTGGAAAAAAAAAAAAAATCCAAAATCAGACAGAGTGTTGACACCAGAGAGGCTAAGACCGCATTGACTCAGTGCGGTATTCAGCCTCTCTGGTGTCAAGTCTGATTTTGGAAAAAAAAAAAAAAAAATCCAAAATCAGACAGAGTGTTGAGACCAGAGAGGCTAAGACCGCATTGACTCAGTGCGGTATTCAGCCTCTCTGGTGTCAAGTCTGACTTTGAAAAAAAAAAAAAAAATCCAAAATCAGACAGAGTGTTGACACCAGAGAGGCTAAGACCGCATTGACTCAGTGCGGTATTCAGCCTCTCTGGTGTCAAGTCTGATTTTGAAAAAAAAAAAAAAAATCCAAAATCAGACAGAGTGTTGACACCAGAGAGGCTAAGACCGCATTGACTCAGTGCGGTATTCAGCCTCTCTGGTGTCAAGTCTGACTTTGAAAAAAAAAAAAAAAATCCAAAATCAGACAGAGTGTTGAGACCAGAGAGGCTAAGACCGCATTGACTCAGTGCAGTATTCAGCCTCTCTGGTGTCAAGTCTGACTTTGAAAAAAAAAAAAAAAATCCAAAATCAGACAGAGTGTTGAGACCAGAGAGGCTAAGACCGCATTGACTCAGTGCGGTATTCAGCCTCTCTGGTGTCAAGTCTGACTTTGGAAAAAAAAAAAAAAATCCAAAATCAGACAGAGTGTTGAGACCAGAGAGGCTAAGACCGCATTGACTCAGTGCGGTATTCAGCCTCTCTGGTGTCAAGTCTGACTTTGGAAAAAAAAAAAAAATCCAAAATCAGACAGAGTGTTGAGACCAGAGAGGCTAAGACTGCATTGACTCAGTGCGGTATTCAGCCTCTCTGGTTTCAAGTCTGATTTTGGAAAAAAAAAAAAAAAAAAAATCCAAAATCAGACAGAGTGTTGACACCAGAGAGGCTAAGACCGCATTGACTCAGTGCGGTATTCAGCTTCTCTGGTGTCAAGTCTGATTTTGGAAAAAAAAAAAAAACAACCAAAATCAGACAGAGTGTTGAGACCAGAGAGGCTAAGACCGCATTGACTCAGTGCGGTATTCAGCCTCTCTGGTGTCAAGTCTGATTTTGGAAAAAAAAAAAAAAATCCAAAATCAGACAGAGTGTTGACACCAGAGAGGCTAAGACCGCATTGACTCAGTGCGGTATTCAGCCTCTCTGGTGTCAAGTCTGACTTTGAAAAAAAAAAAAAAAATCCAAAATCAGACAGAGTGTTGAGACCAGAGAGGCTAAGACCGCATTGACTCAGTGCGGTATTCAGCCTCTCTGGTGTCAAGTCTGACTTTGAAAAAAAAAAAAAAAATCCAAAATCAGACAGAGTGTTGAGACCAGAGAGGCTAAGACCGCATTGACTCAGTGCGGTATTCAGCCTCTCTGGTGTCAAGTCTGACTTTGAAAAAAAAAAAAAAAATCCAAAATCAGACAGTGTGTTGACACCAGAGAGGCTAAGACCGCATTGACTCAGTGCGGTATTCAGCCTCTCTGGTGTCAAATCTGACTTTGAAAAAAAAAAAAAAAATCCAAAATCAGACAGAGTGTTGACACCAGAGAGGCTAAGACCGCATTGACTCAGTGCGGTATTCAGCCTCTCTGGTGTCAAGTCTGACTTTGAAAAAAAAAAAAAAAATCCAAAATCAGACAGAGTGTTGAGACCAGAGAGGCTAAGACCGCATTGACTCAGTGCGGTATTCAGCCTCTCTGGTGTCAAGTCTGACTTTGAAAAAAAAAAAAAAAATCCAAAATCAGACAGAGTGTTGAGACCAGAGAGGCTAAGACCGCATTGACTCAGTGCGGTATTCAGCCTCTCTGGTGTCAAGTCTGACTTTGAAAAAAAAAAAAAAAATCCAAAATCAGACAGAGTGTTGACACCAGAGAGGCTAAGACCGCATTGACTCAGTGCGGTATTCAGCCTCTCTGGTGTCAAGTCTGACTTTGAAAAAAAAAAAAAAAATCCAAAATCAGACAGAGTGTTGAGACCAGAGAGGCTAAGACCGCATTGACTCAGTGCGGTATTCAGCCTCTCTGGTGTCAAGTCTGACTTTGAAAAAAAAAAAAAAAATCCAAAATCAGACAGTGTTGAGACCAGAGAGGCTAAGACCGCATTGACTCAGTGCGGTATTCAGCCTCTCTGGTGTCAAGTCTGATTTTGGGAAAAAAAAAAAAAAAATCCAAAATCAGACCGAGTGTTGAGACAAGAGAGGCTAAGACCGCATTGACTCAGTGCGGTATTCAGCCTCTCTGGTGTCAAGTCTGATTTTGGAAAAAAAAAAAAAAATCCAAAATCAGACAGAGTGTTGACACCAGAGAGGCTAAGACCGCATTGACTCAGTGCGGTATTCAGCCTCTCTGGTGTCAAGTCTGACTTTGGAAAAAAAAAAAAAATCCAAAATCAGACAGAGTGTTGAGACCAGAGAGGCTAAGACCGCATTGACTCAGTGCGGTATTCAGCCTCTCTGGTGTCAAGTCTGACTTTGGAAAAAAAAAAAAAATCCAAAATCAGACAGAGTGTTGAGACCAGAGAGGCTAAGACTGCATTGACTCAGTGCGGTATTCAGCCTCTCTGGTTTCAAGTCTGATTTTGGAAAAAAAAAAAAAAAAAAATCCAAAATCAGACAGAGTGTTGACACCAGAGAGGCTAAGACCGCATTGACTCAGTGCGGTATTCAGCTTCTCTGGTGTCAAGTCTGATTTTGGAAAAAAAAAAAAAACAACCAAAATCAGACAGAGTGTTGAGACCAGAGAGGCTAAGACCGCATTGACTCAGTGCGGTATTCAGCCTCTCTGGTGTCAAGTCTGATTTTGGAAAAAAAAAAAAAATCCAAAATCAGACAGAGTGTTGACACCAGAGAGGCTAAGACCGCATTGACTCAGTGCGGTATTCAGCCTCTCTGGTGTCAAGTCTGACTTTGAAAAAAAAAAAAAAAATCCAAAATCAGACAGAGTGTTGAGACCAGAGAGGCTAAGACCGCATTGACTCAGTGCGGTATTCAGCCTCTCTGGTGTCAAGTCTGACTTTGAAAAAAAAAAAAAAAATCCAAAATCAGACAGAGTGTTGAGACCAGAGAGGCTAAGACCGCATTGACTCAGTGCGGTATTCAGCCTCTCTGGTGTCAAGTCTGACTTTGAAAAAAAAAAAAAAAATCCAAAATCAGACAGAGTGTTGACACCAGAGAGGCTAAGACCGCATTGACTCAGTGCGGTATTCAGCCTCTCTGGTGTCAAATCTGACTTTGAAAAAAAAAAAAAAAATCCAAAATCAGACAGAGTGTTGACACCAGAGAGGCTAAGACCGCATTGACTCAGTGCGGTATTCAGCCTCTCTGGTGTCAAGTCTGACTTTGAAAAAAAAAAAAAAAATCCAAAATCAGACAGAGTGTTGAGACCAGAGAGGCTAAGACCGCATTGACTCAGTGCGGTATTCAGCCTCTCTGGTGTCAAGTCTGACTTTGAAAAAAAAAAAAAAAATCCAAAATCAGACAGAGTGTTGAGACCAGAGAGGCTAAGACCGCATTGACTCAGTGCGGTATTCAGCCTCTCTGGTGTCAAGTCTGACTTTGAAAAAAAAAAAAAAAATCCAAAATCAGACAGAGTGTTGACACCAGAGAGGCTAAGACCGCATTGACTCAGTGCGGTATTCAGCCTCTCTGGTGTCAAGTCTGACTTTGAAAAAAAAAAAAAAAATCCAAAATCAGACAGAGTGTTGAGACCAGAGAGGCTAAGACCGCATTGACTCAGTGCGGTATTCAGCCTCTCTGGTGTCAAGTCTGACTTTGAAAAAAAAAAAAAAAATCCAAAATCAGACAGTGTTGAGACCAGAGAGGCTAAGACCGCATTGACTCAGTGCGGTATTCAGCCTCTCTGGTGTCAAGTCTGATTTTGGGAAAAAAAAAAAAAAAATCCAAAATCAGACCGAGTGTTGAGACAAGAGAGGCTAAGACCGCATTGACTCAGTGCGGTATTCAGCCTCTCTGGTGTCAAGTCTGATTTTGGAAAAAAAAAAAAAATCCAAAATCAGACAGAGTGTTGACACCAGAGAGGCTAAGACCGCATTGACTCAGTGCGGTATTCAGCCTCTCTGGTGTCAAGTCTGATTTTGGAAAAAAAAAAAAAAAAATCCAAAATCAGACAGAGTGTTGAGACCAGAGAGGCTAAGACCGCATTGACTCAGTGCGGTATTCAGCCTCTCTGGTGTCAAGTCTGATTTTGGGAAAAAAAAAAAAAAATCCAAAATCAGACCGAGTGTTGAGACCAGAGAGGCTAAGACCGCATTGACTCAGTGCGGTATTCAGCCTCTCTGGTGTCAAGTCTGATTTTGGAAAAAAAAAAAAAATCCAAAATCAGACAGAGTGTTGACACCAGAGAGGCTAAGACCGCATTGACTCAGTGCGGTATTCAGCCTCTCTGGTGTCAAGTCTGATTTTGGAAAAAAAAAAAAAAATACAAAATCAGACAGAGTGTTGACACCAGAGAGGCTAAGACCGCATTGACTCAGTGCGGTATTCAGCCTCTCTGGTGTCAAGTCTGATTTTGGAAAAAAAAAAAAAAAAATCCAAAATCAGACAGAGTGTTGAGACCAGAGAGGCTAAGACCGCATTGACTCAGTGCGGTATTCAGCCTCTCGTGTCAAGTCTGACTTTGAAAAAAAAAAAAAAAATCCAAAATCAGACAGAGTGTTGACACCAGAGAGGCTAAGACCGCATTGACTCAGTGCGGTATTCAGCCTCTCTGGTGTCAAGTCTGACTTTGAAAAAAAAAAAAAAAATCCAAAATCAGACAGAGTGTTGAGACCAGAGAGGCTAAGACCGCATTGACTCAGTGCGGTATTCAGCCTCTCTGGTGTCAAGTCTGACTTTGAAAAAAAAAAAAAAAATCCAAAATCAGACAGAGTGTTGAGACCAGAGAGGCTAAGACCGCATTGACTCAGTGCGGTATTCAGCCTCTCTGGTGTCAAGTCTGATTTTGGGAAAAAAAAAAAAAAATCCAAAATCAGACCGAGTGTTGAGACCAGAGAGGCTAAGACCGCATTGACTCAGTGCGGTATTCAGCCTCTCTGGTGTCAAGTCTGATTTTGGAAAAAAAAAAAAAATCCAAAATCAGACAGAGTGTTGACACCAGAGAGGCTAAGACCGCATTGACTCAGTGCGGTATTCAGCCTCTCTGGTGTCAAGTCTGATTTTGGAAAAAAAAAAAAAAAAATCCAAAATCAGACAGAGTGTTGAGACCAGAGAGGCTAAGACCGCATTGACTCAGTGCGGTATTCAGCCTCTCTGGTGTCAAGTCTGACTTTGAAAAAAAAAAAAAAAATCCAAAATCAGACAGAGTGTTGACACCAGAGAGGCTAAGACCGCATTGACTCAGTGCGGTATTCAGCCTCTCTGGTGTCAAGTCTGATTTTGGAAAAAAAAAAAAAAAAATCCAAAATCAGACAGAGTGTTGAGACCAGAGAGGCTAAGACCGCATTGACTCAGTGCGGTATTCAGCCTCTCTGGTGTCAAGTCTGACTTTGAAAAAAAAAAAAAAAATCCAAAATCAGACAGAGTGTTGACACCAGAGAGGCTAAGACCGCATTGACTCAGTGCGGTATTCAGCCTCTCTGGTGTCAAGTCTGACTTTGAAAAAAAAAAAAAAAATCCAAAATCAGACAGAGTGTTGAGACCAGAGAGGCTAAGACCGCATTGACTCAGTGCGGTATTCAGCCTCTCTGGTGTCAAGTCTGACTTTGAAAAAAAAAAAAAAAATCCAAAATCAGACAGAGTGTTGAGACCAGAGAGGCTAAGACCGCATTGACTCAGTGCGGTATTCAGCCTCTCTGGTGTCAAGTCTGACTTTGAAAAAAAAAAAAAAAATCCAAAATCAGACAGAGTGTTGACACCAGAGAGGCTAAGACCGGATTGACTCAGTGCGGTATTCAGCCTCTCTGGTGTCAAGTCTGACTTTGAAAAAAAAAAAAAAAATCCAAAATCAGACAGAGTGTTGACACCAGAGAGGCTAAGACCGCATTGACTCAGTGCAGTATTCAGCCTCTCTGGTGTCAAGTCTGACTTTGAAAAAAAAAAAAAAAATCCAAAATCAGACAGAGTGTTGAGACCAGAGAGGCTAAGACCGCATTGACTCAGTGCGGTATTCAGCCTCTCTGGTGTCAAGTCTGACTTTGAAAAAAAAAAAAAAAATCCAAAATCAGACAGAGTGTTGAGACCAGAGAGGCTAAGACCGCATTGACTCAGTGCGGTATTCAGCCTCTCTGGTGTCAAGTCTGATTTTGGAAAAAAAAAAAAAAATCCAAAATCAGACTTGACACCAGAGAGGCTGAATACCGCACTGAGTCAATGCGGTCTTAGCCTCTCTGGTGTCAACACTCTGTCTGATTTTGGATTTTTTTCAGACAGAGTGTTGACACCAGAGAGGCTAAGACCGCATTGACTCAGTGCGGTATTCAGCCTCTCTGGTGTCAAGTCTGATTTTGGAAAAAAAAAAAAAAAAATCCAAAATCAGACAGAGTGTTGAGACCAGAGAGGCTAAGACCGCATTGACTCAGTGCGGTATTCAGCCTCTCTGGTGTCAAGTCTGACTTTGAAAAAAAAAAAAAAAATCCAAAATCAGACAGAGTGTTGACACCAGAGAGGCTAAGACCGCATTGACTCAGTGCGGTATTCAGCCTCTCTGGTGTCAAGTCTGATTTTGGAAAAAAAAAAAAAAAATCCAAAATCAGACAGAGTGTTGAGACCAGAGAGGCTAAGACCGCATTGACTCAGTGCGGTATTCAGCCTCTCTGGTGTCAAGTCTGACTTTGAAAAAAAAAAAAAAAATCCAAAATCAGACAGAGTGTTGACACCAGAGAGGCTAAGACCGCATTGACTCAGTGCGGTATTCAGCCTCTCTGGTGTCAAGTCTGACTTTGAAAAAAAAAAAAAAATCCAAAATCAGACAGAGTGTTGAGACCAGAGAGGCTAAGACCGCATTGACTCAGTGCGGTATTCAGCCTCTCTGGTGTCAAGTCTGACTTTGAAAAAAAAAAAAAAAATCCAAAATCAGACAGAGTGTTGAGACCAGAGAGGCTAAGACCGCATTGACTCAGTGCGGTATTCAGCCTCTCTGGTGTCAAGTCTGACTTTGGAAAAAAAAAAAAAATCCAAAATCAGACAGAGTGTTGACACCAGAGAGGCTAAGACCGCATTGACTCAGTGCGGTATTCAGCCTCTCTGGTGTCAAGTCTGATTTTAGAAAAAAAAAAAAAATCCAAAATCAGACAGAGTGTTGACACCAGAGAGGCTAAGACCGCATTGACTCAGTGCGGTATTCAGCCTCTCTGGTGTCAAGTCTGACTTTGGAAAAAAAAAAAAAATCCAAAATCAGACAGAGTGTTGAGACCAGAGAGGCTAAGACCGCATTGACTCAGTGCGGTATTCAGCCTCTCTGGTGTCAAGTCTGACTTTGAAAAAAAAAAAAAAAATCCAAAATCAGACAGAGTGTTGAGACCAGAGAGGCTAAGACCGCATTGACTCAGTGCGGTATTCAGCCTCTCTGGTGTCAAGTCTGACTTTGAAAAAAAAAAAAAAAATCCAAAATCAGACAGAGTGTTGACACCAGAGAGGCTAAGACCGCATTGACTCAGTGCGGTATTCAGCCTCTCTGGTGTCAAGTCTGACTTTGAAAAAAAAAAAAAAATCCAAAATCAGACAGAGTTTGACACCAGAGAGGCTAAGACCGCATTGACTCAGTGCGGTATTCAGCCTCTCTGGTGTCAAGTCTGACTTTGGAAAAAAAAAAAAAAATCCAAAATCAGACAGAGTGTTGAGACCAGAGAGGCTAAGACCGCATTGACTCAGTGCGGTATTCAGCCTCTCTGGTGTCAAGTCTGACTTTGAAAAAAAAAAAAAAAATCCAAAATCAGACAGAGTGTTGAGACCAGAGAGGCTAAGACCGCATTGACTCAGTGCGGTATTCAGCCTCTCTGGTGTCAAGTCTGACTTTGGAAAAAAAAAAAAAATCCAAAATCAGACAGAGTGTTGAGACCAGAGAGGCTAAGACCGCATTGACTCAGTGTGGTATTCAGCCTCTCTGGTGTCAAGTCTGATTTTGGGAAAAAAAAAAAAAATCCAAAATCAGACAGAGTGTTGACACCAGAGAGGCTAAGACCGCATTGACTCAGTGCGGTATTCAGCCTCTCTGGTGTCAAGTCTGACTTTGAAAAAAAAAAAAAAATCCAAAATCAGACAGAGTGTTGAGACCAGAGAGGCTAAGACCGCATTGACTCAGTGCGGTATTCAGCCTCTCTGGTGTCAAGTCTGACTTTGAAAAAAAAAAAAAAAATCCAAAATCAGACAGAGTGTTGAGACCAGAGAGGCTAAGGACCGCATTGACTCAGTGCGGTATTCAGCCTCTCTGGTGTCAAGTCTGACTTTGAAAAAAAAAAAAAAAATCCAAAATCAGACAGAGTGTTGACACCAGAGAGGCTAAGACCGCATTGACTCAGTGCGGTATTCAGCCTCTCTGGTGTCAAGTCTGACTTTGAAAAAAAAATAAAAATCCAAAATCAGACAGAGTGTTGAGACCAGAGAGGCTAAGACCGCATTGACTCAGTGCGGTATTCAGCCTCTCTGGTGTCAAGTCTGACTTTGAAAAAAAAAAAAAAAATCCAAATCAGACAGAGTGTTGAGACCAGAGAGGCTAAGACCGCATTGACTCAGTGCGGTATTCAGCCTCTCTGGTGTCAAGTCTGATTTTGGAAAAAAAAAAAAAAATCCAAAATCAGACCGAGTGTTGAGACCAGAGAGGCTAAGACTGCATTGACTCAGTGCGGTATTCAGCCTCTCTGGTGTCAAGTCTGATTTTGGAAAAAAAAAAAAAAAATCCAAAATCAGACAGAGTGTTGACACCAGAGAGGCTAAGACCGCATTGACTCAGTGCGGTATTCAGCCTCTCTGGTGTCAAGTCTGATTTTGGAAAAAAAAAAAAAAAATCCAAAATCAGACAGAGTGTTGAGACCAGAGAGGCTAAGACCGCATTGACTCAGTGCGGTATTCAGCCTCTCTGGTGTCAAGTCTGACTTTGAAAAAAAAAAAAAAAATCCAAAATCAGACAGAGTGTTGAGACCAGAGAGGCTAAGACCGCATTGACTCAGTGCGGTATTCAGCCTCTCTGGTGTCAAGTCTGACTTTGAAAAAAAATCCAAAAATCCAAAATCAGACAGAGTGTTGACACCAGAGAGGCTAAGACCGCATTGACTCAGTGCGGTATTCAGCCTCTCTGGTGTCAAGTCTGACTTTGAAAAAAAAAAAAAAATCCAAAATCAGACAGAGTGTTGAGACCAGAGAGGCTAAGACCGCATTGACTCAGTGCGGTATTCAGCCTCTCTGGTGTCAAGTCTGACTTTGAAAAAAAAAAAAAAATCCAAAATCAGACAGAGTGTTGACACCAGAGAGGCTAAGACCGCATTGACTCAGTGCGGTATTCAGCCTCTCTGGTGTCAAGTCTGACTTTGAAAAAAAAAAAAAAAATCCAAAATCAGACAGAGTGTTGAGACCAGAGAGGCTAAGACCGCATTGACTCAGTGCGGTATTCAGCCTCTCTGGTGTCAAGTCTGACTTTGAAAAAAAAAAAAAAAATCCAAAATCAGACAGAGTGTTGAGACCAGAGAGGCTAAGACCGCATTGACTCAGTGCGGTATTCAGCCTCTCTGGTGTCAAGTCTGACTTGAAAAAAAAAAAAAATCCAAATCAGACAGAGTGTTGACACCAGAGAGGCTAAGACCGCATTGACTCAGTGCGGTATTCAGCCTCTCTGGTGTCAAGTCTGATTTTGGAAAAAAAAAAAAAAATCCAAAATCAGACAGAGTGTTGAGACCAGAGAGGCTAAGACCGCATTGACTCAGTGCGGTATTCAGCCTCTCTGGTGTCAAGTCTGACTTTGAAAAAAAAAAAAAAAATCCAAAATCAGACAGAGTGTTGAGACCAGAGAGGCTAAGACCCGCATTGACTCAGTGCGGTATTCAGCCTCTCTGGTGTCAAGTCTGACTTTGAAAAAAAAAAAAAAATCCAAAATCAGACAGAGTGTTGAGACCAGAGAGGCTAAGACCGCATTGACTCAGTGCGGTATTCAGCCTCTCTGGTGTCAAGTCTGACTTTGAAAAAAAAAAAAAAAATCCAAAATCAGACAGAGTGTTGAGACCAGAGAGGCTAAGACCGCATTGACTCAGTGCGGTATTCAGCCTCTCTGGTGTCAAGTCTGACTTTGAAAAAAAAAAAAAAATCCAAAATCAGACAGAGTGTTGACACCAGAGAGGCTAAGACCGCATTGACTCAGTGCGGTATTCAGCCTCTCTGGTGTCAAGTCTGACTTTGAAAAAAAAAAAAAAAATCCAAAATCAGACAGAGTGTTGAGACCAGAGAGGCTAAGACCGCATTGACTCAGTGCGGTATTCAGCCTCTCTGGTGTCAAGTCTGACTTTGAAAAAAAAAAAAAAAAATCCAAAATCAGACAGAGTGTTGACACAGAGAGGCTAAGACCGCATTGACTCAGTGCGGTAATTCAGCCTCTCTGGTGTCAAGTCTGACTTTGAAAAAAAAAAAAAAATCAACACCCCCAAAAATCAGACAGAGTGTCCAGAGAGGCTAAGACCGCATTGACTCAGTGCGGTATTCAGCCTCTCTGGTGTCAAGTCCTGACTTTGAAAAAAAAAAAAAAAATCAAAAATCAGACAGAGTGTTGAGACCAGAGAGGCTAAGACCCGCATTGACTCAGTGCGGTATTCAGCCTCTCTGGTGTCAAGTCTGACTTTGAAAAAAAAAAAAAAAATCCAAAATCAGACAGAGTGTTGACACCAGAGAGGCTAAGACCGCATTGACTCAGTGCGGTATTCAGCCTCTCTGGTGTCAAGTCTGACTTTGAAAAAAAAAAAAAAAAAAATCCAAAATCAGACAGAGTGTTGACACCAGAGAGGCTAAGACCGCATTGACTCAGTGCGGTATTCAGCCTCTCTGGTGTCAAGTCTGACTTTGAAAAAAAAAAAAAAATCCAAAATCAGACAGAGTGTTGAGACCAGAGAGGCTAAGACCGCATTGACTCAGTGCGGTATTCAGCCTCTCTGGTGTCAAGTCTGACTTTGAAAAAAAAAAAAAAAATCCAAAATCAGACAGAGTGTTGAGACCAGAGAGGCTAAGACCGCATTGACTCAGTGCGGTATTCAGCCTCTCTGGTGTCAAGTCTGACTTTGAAAAAAAAAAAAAAAATCCAAAATCAGACAGAGTGTTGACACCAGAGAGGCTAAGACCGCATTGACTCAGTGCGGTATTCAGCCTCTCTGGTGTCAAGTCTGACTTTGAAAAAAAAAAAAAAAATCCAAAATCAGACAGAGTGTTGAGACCAGAGAGGCTAAGACCGCATTGACTCAGTGCGGTATTCAGCCTCTCTGGTGTCAAGTCTGACTTTGAAAAAAAAAAAAAAAATCCAAAATCAGACAGAGTGTTGAGACCAGAGAGGCTAAGACCGCATTGACTCAGTGCGGTATTCAGCCTCTCTGGTGTCAAGTCTGACTTTGAAAAAAAAAAAAAAATCCAAAATCAGACAGAGTGTTGACACCAGAGAGGCTAAGACCGCATTGACTCAGTGCGGTATTCAGCCTCTCTGGTGTCAAGTCTGACTTTGAAAAAAAAAAAAAAAATCCAAAATCAGACAGAGTGTTGAGACCAGAGAGGCTAAGACCGCATTGACTCAGTGCGGTATTCAGCCTCTCTGGTGTCAAGTCTGACTTTGAAAAAAAAAAAAAAAAATCCAAAATCAGACAGAGTGTTGAGACCAGAGAGGCTAAGACCGCATTGACTCAGTGCGGTATTCAGCCTCTCTGGTGTCAAGTCTGACTTTGGAAAAAAAAAAAAAAATCCAAAATCAGACAGAGTGTTGAGACCAGAGAGGCTAAGACCGCATTGACTCAGTGCGGTATTCAGCCTCTCTGGTGTCAAGTCTGATTTAGGAAAAAAAAAAAAAATCCAAAATCAGACCGAGTGTTGAGACCAGAGAGGCTAAGACCGCATTGACTCAGTGCGGTATTCAGCCTCTCTGGTGTCAAGTCTGACTTTGAAAAAAAAAAAAAAAATCCAAAATCAGACAGAGTGTTGAGACCAGAGAGGCTAAGACCGCATTGACTCAGTGCGGTATTCAGCCTCTCTGGTGTCAAGTCTGACTTTGAAAAAAAAAAAAAAATCCAAAATCAGACAGAGTGTTGACACAGAGAGGCTAAGACCGCATTGACTCAGTGCGGTATTCAGCCTCTCTGGTGTCAAGTCTGACTTTGAAAAAAAAAAAAAAATCCAAAATCAGACAGAGTGTTGACACCAGAGAGGCTAAGACCGCATTGACTCAGTGCGGTATTCAGCCTCTCTGGTGTCAAGTCTGACTTTGAAAAAAAAAAAAAAATCCAAAATCAGACAGAGTGTTGAGACCAGAGAGGCTAAGACCGCATTGACTCAGTGCGGTATTCAGCCTCTCTGGTGTCAAGTCTGACTTTGAAAAAAAAAAAAAAATCCAAAATCAGACAGAGTGTTGACACCAGAGAGGCTAAGACCGCATTGACTCAGTGCGGTATTCAGCCTCTCTGGTGTCAAGTCTGACTTTGAATAAAAAAAAAAATCCAAAATCAGACAGAGTGTTGAGACCAGAGAGGCTAAGACCGCATTGACTCAGTGCGGTATTCAGCCTCTCTGGTGTCAAGTCTGACTTTGAAAAAAAAAAAAAAATCCAAAATCAGACAGAGTGTTGACACCAGAGAGGCTAAGACCGCATTGACTCAGTGCGGTATTCAGCCTCTCTGGGTGTCAAGTCTGACTTTGAAAAAAAAAAAAAAAATCCAAAATCAGACAGAGTGTTGACACCAGAGAGGCTAAGACCGCATTGACTCAGTGCAGTATTCAGCCTCTCTGGTGTCAAGTCTGACTTTGAAAAAAAAAAAAAAAATCCAAAATCAGACAGAGTGTTGCACCAGAGAGGCTAAGACCGCATTGACTCAGTGCGGTATTCAGCCTCTCTGGTGTCAAGTCTGACTTGAAAAAAAAAAAAAAAATCCAAAATCAGACAGAGTGTTGACACCAGAGAGGCTAAGACCGCATTGACTCAGTGCAGGTATTCAGCCTCTCTGGTGTCAAGTCTGACTTTGAAAAAAAAAAAAAAAATCCAAAATCAGACAGAGTGTTGAGACCAGAGAGGCTAAGACCGCATTGACTCAGTGCGGTATTCAGCCTCTCTGGTGTCAAGTCTGACTTTGAAAAAAAAAAGAAATCCAAAATCAGACAGAGTGTTGAGACCAGAGAGGCTAAGACCGCAATGACTCAGTGCGGTATTCAGCCTCTCTGGTGTCAAGTCTGACTTTGAAAAAAAAAAAAAAAATCCAAAATCAGACAGAGTGTTGAGACCAGAGAGGCTAAGACCGCATTGACTCAGTGCGGTATTCAGCCTCTCTGGTGTCAAGTCTGACTTTGAAAAAAAAAAAAAAATCCAAAATCAGACAGAGTGTTGAGACCAGAGAGGCTAAGACCGCATTGACTCAGTGCGGTATTCAGCCTCTCTGGTGTCAAGTCTGACTTTGGAAAAAAAAAAAAAAATCCAAAATCAGACAGAGTGTTGAGACCAGAGAGGCTAAGACTGCATTGACTCAGTGCGGTATTCAGCCTCTCTGGTTTCAAGTCTGATTTTGGAAAAAAAAAAAAAAAAAATCCAAAATCAGACAGAGTGTTGACACCAGAGAGGCTAAGACCGCATTGACTCAGTGCGGTATTCAGCTTCTCTGGTGTCAAGTCTGATTTTGGAAAAAAAAAAAAAAAAAACCAAAATCAGACAGAGTGTTGAGACCAGAGAGGCTAAGACCGCATTGACTCAGTGCGGTATTCAGCCTCTCTGGTGTCAAGTCTGACTTTGGAAAAAAAAAAAAAATCCAAAATCAGACAGAGTGTTGAGACCAGAGAGGCTAAGACTGCATTGACTCAGTGCGGTATTCAGCCTCTCTGGTTTCAAGTCTGATTTTGGAAAAAAAAAAAAAAAAAAAATCCAAAATCAGACAGAGTGTTGACACCAGAGAGGCTAAGACCGCATTGACTCAGTGCGGTATTCAGCTTCTCTGGTGTCAAGTCTGATTTTGGAAAAAAAAAAAAAAATCCAAAATCAGACAGAGTGTTGAGACCAGAGAGGCTAAGACCTGCATTGACTCAGTGCGGTATTCAGCCTCTCTGGTGTCAAGTCTGATTTTGGGAAAAAAAAAAAAAAATCCAAAATCAGACAGAGTGTTGACACCAGAGAGGCTAAGACCGCATTGACTCAGTGCGGTATTCAGCCTCTCTGGTGTCAAGTCTGACTTTGAAAAAAAAAAAAAAAAATCCAAATCAGACAGAGTGTTGAGACCAGAGAGGCTAAGACCGCATTGACTCAGTGCGGTATTCAGCCTCTCTGGTGTCAAGTCTGACTTTGAAAAAAAAAAAAAAAATCCAAAATCAGACAGAGTGTTGAGACCAGAGAGGCTAAGACCGCAATGACTCAGTGCGGTATTCAGCCTCTCTGGTGTCAAGTCTGACTTTGAAAAAAAATAAAAAAATCCAAAATCAGACAGAGTGTTGAGACCAGAGAGGCTAAGACCGCATTGACTCAGTGCGGTATTCAGCCTCTCTGGTGTCAAGTCTGACTTTGAAAAAAAAAAAAAAAATCCAAAATCAGACAGAGTGTTGAGACCAGAGAGGCTAAGACCGCATTGACTCAGTGCGGTATTCAGCCTCTCTGGTGTCAAGTCTGACTTTGAAAAAAAAAAAAAAATCCAAAATCAGACAGAGTGTTGAGACCAGAGAGGCTAAGACCGCATGACTCAGTGCGGTATTCAGCCTCTCTGGTGTCAAGTCTGACTTTGAAAAAAAAAAAAAAATCCAAAATCAGACAGAGTGTTGACACCAGAGAGGCTAAGACCGCATTGGACTCAGTGCGGTATTCAGCCTCTCTGGTGTCAAGTCTGACTTTGAAAAAAAAAAAAAAAAAATCCAAAATCAGACAGAGTGTTGAGACCAGAGAGGCTAAGACCGCATTGACTCAGTGCGGTATTCAGCCTCTCTGGTGTCAAGTCTGACTTTGAAAAAAAAAAAAAAAATCCAAATCAGACAGAGTGTTGAGACCAGAGAGGCTAAGACCGCATTGACTCAGTGCGGTATTCAGCCTCTCTGGTGTCAAGGTCTGACTTTGGAAAAAAAAAAAAATATCCAAAATCAGACAGAGTGTTGAGACCAGAGAGGCTAAGACTGCATTGACTCAGTGCGGTATTCAGCCTCTCTGGTTTCAAGTCTGATTTTGGAAAAAAAAAAAAAAAAAAAAAATTCCAAATCAGACAGAGTGTTGACACCCAGAGAGGCTAAGACCGCATTGACTCAGTGCGGTATTCAGCCTCTCTGGTGTCAAGTCTGAATTTGGAAAAAAAAAAAAAACAACCAAAATCAGACAGAGTGTTGAGACCAGAGAGGCTAAGACCGCATTGACTCAGTGCGGTATTCAGCCTCTCTGGTGTCAAGTCTGACTTTGGAAAAAAAAAAAAAAATCCAAAATCAGACAGAGTGTTGAGACCAGAGAGGCTAAGACTGCATTGACTCAGTGCGGTATTCAGCCTCTCTGGTTTCAAGTCTGATTTTGGAAAAAAAAAAAAAAAAAATCCAAAATCAGACAGAGTGTTGACACCAGAGAGGCTAAGACCGCATTGACTCAGTGCGGTATTCAGCTCTCTGGTGTCAAGTCTGATTTGGAAAAAAAAAAAAAACAACCAAAATCAGACAGAGTGTTGAGACCAGAGAGGCTAAGACCGCATTGACTCAGTGCGGTATTCAGCCTCTCTGGTGTCAAGTCTGATTTGGGGAAAAAAAAAAAAAAAATCCAAAATCAGACCGAGTGTTGAGACCAGAGAGGCTAAGACCGCATTGACTCAGTGCGGTATTCAGCCTCTCTGGTGTCAAGTCTGACTTTGAAAAAAAAAAAAAAAATCCAAAATCAGACAGAGTGTTGAGACCAGAGAGGCTAAGACCGCATTGACTCAGTGCGGTATTCAGCCTCTCTGGTGTCAAGTCTGACTTTGGAAAAAAAAAAAAAAAATCCAAAATCAGACAGAGTGTTGAGACCAGAGAGGCTAAGACTGCATTGACTCAGTGCGGTATTCAGCCTCTCTGGTTTCAAGTCTGATTTGGAAAAAAAAAAAAAAAAAAAATCCAAAATCAGACAGAGTGTTGACACCAGAGAGGCTAAGACCGCATTGACTCAGTGCGGTATTCAGCTCTCTGGTGTCAAGTCTGATTTTGGAAAAAAAAAAAAAAAAACCAAAATCAGACAGAGTGTTGAGACCAGAGAGGCTAAGACCGCATTGACTCAGTGCGGTATTCAGCCTCTCTGGTGTCAAGTCTGACTTTGGAAAAAAAAAAAAAATCCAAAATCAGACAGAGTGTTGAGACCAGAGAGGCTAAGACTGCATTGACTCAGTGCGGTATTCAGCCTCTCTGGTTTCAAGTCTGATTTTGGAAAAAAAAAAAAAAAAAATCCAAAATCAGACAGAGTGTTGACACCAGAGAGGCTAAGACCGCATTGACTCAGTGCGGTATTCAGCTTCTCTGGTGTCAAGTCTGATTTTGGAAAAAAAAAAAAACAACCAAAATCAGACAGAGTGTTGAGACCAGAGAGGCTAAGACCGCATTGACTCAGTGCGGTATTCAGCCTCTCTGGTGTCAAGTCTGATTTTGGGAAAAAAAAAAAAAAATCCAAAATCAGACAGAGTGTTGACACCAGAGAGGCTAAGACCGCATTGACTCAGTGCGGTATTCAGCCTCTCTGGTGTCAAGTCTGACTTTGAAAAAAAAAAAAAAAATCCAAAATCAGACAGAGTGTTGAGACCAGAGAGGCTAAGACCGCATTGACTCAGTGCGGTATTCAGCCTCTCTGGTGTCAAGTCTGACTTTGAAAAAAAAAAAAAAAATCCAAAATCAGACAGAGTGTTGAGACCAGAGAGGCTAAGACCGCAATGACTCAGTGCGGTATTCAGCCTCTCTGGTGTCAAGTCTGACTTTGAAAAAAAAAAAAAAAATCAAAATCAGACAGAGTGTTGAGACCAGAGAGGCTAAGACCGCATTGACTCAGTGCGGTATTCAGCCTCTCTGGTGTCAAGTCTGACTTTGAAAAAAAAAAAAAAAATCCAAAATCAGACAGAGTGTTGAGACCAGAGAGGCTAAGACCGCATTGACTCAGTGCGGTATTCAGCCTCTCTGGTGTCAAGTCTGACTTTGAAAAAAAAAAAAAAATCCAAAATCAGACAGAGTGTTGAGACCAGAGAGGCTAAGACCGCATTGACTCAGTGCGGTATTCAGCCTCTCTGGTGTCAAGTCTGACTTTGAAAAAAAAAAAAAAAAATCCAAAATCAGACAGAGTGTTGACACCAGAGAGCTAAGACCGCATTGACTCAGTGCGGTATTCAGCCTCTCTGGTGTCAAGTCTGACTTTGAAAAAAAAAAAAAAAAATCCAAAATCAGACAGAGTGTTGAGACCAGAGAGGCTAAGACCGCATTGACTCAGTGCGGTATTCAGCCTCTCTGGTGTCAAGTCTGACTTTGAAAAAAAAAAAAAAATCCAAAATCAGACAGAGTGTTGAGACCAGAGAGGCTAAGACCGCATTGACTCAGTGCGGTATTCAGCCTCTCTGGTGTCAAGTCTGACTTTGGAAAAAAAAAAAAATCCAAAATCAGACAGAGTGTTGAGACCAGAGAGGCTAAGACTGCATTGACTCAGTGCGGTATTCAGCCTCTCTGGTTTCAAGTCTGATTTTGGAAAAAAAAAAAAAAAAAAATCCAAAATCAGACAGAGTGTTGACACCAGAGAGGCTAAGACCGCATTGACTCAGTGCGGTATTCAGCTTCTCTGGTGTCAAGTCTGATTTTGGAAAAAAAAAAAAACAACCAAAATCAGACAGAGTGTTGAGACCAGAGAGGCTAAGACCGCATTGACTCAGTGCGGTATTCAGCCTCTCTGGTGTCAAGTCTGACTTTGGAAAAAAAAAAAAATCCAAAATCAGACAGAGTGTTGAGACAGAGAGGCTAAGACTGCATTGACTCAGTGCGGTATTCAGCCTCTCTGGTTTCAAGTCTGATTTTGGAAAAAAAAAAAAAAAAAATCCAAAATCAGACAGAGTGTTGACACCAGAGAGGCTAAGACCGCATTGACTCAGTGCGGTATTCAGCCTTCTCTGGTGTCAAGTCTGATTTTGGAAAAAAAAAAAAACAACCAAAATCAGACAGAGTGTTGAGACCAGAGAGGCTAAGACCGCATTGACTCAGTGCGGTATTCAGCCTCTCTGGTGTCAAGTCTGACTTTGGGAAAAAAAAAAAAAAATCCAAAATCAGACCGAGTGTTGAGACCAGAGAGGCTAAGACCGCATTGACTCAGTGCGGTATTCAGCCTCTCTGGTGTCAAGTCTGACTTTGAAAAAAAAAAAAAAAAATCCAAAATCAGACAGAGTGTTGACACCAGAGAGGCTAAGACCGCATTGACTCAGTGCGGTATTCAGCCTCTCTGGTGTCAAGTCTGACTTTGAAAAAAAAAAAAAAAATCCAAAATCAGACAGAGTGTTGAGACCAGAGAGGCTAAGACCGCATTGACTCAGTGCGGTATTCAGCCTCTCTGGTGTCAAGTCTGACTTTGAAAAAAAAAAAAAAAATCCAAAATCAGACAGAGTGTTGAGACCAGAGAGGCTAAGACCGCATTGACTCAGTGCGGTATTCAGCCTCTCTGGTGTCAAGTCTGACTTTGAAAAAAAAAAAAAAAAATCCAAAATCAGACAGAGTGTTGAGACCAGAGAGGCTAAGACCGCATTGACTCAGTGCGGTATTCAGCCTCTCTGGTGTCAAGTCTGACTTTGAAAAAAAAAAAAAAATCCAAAATCAGACAGAGTGTTGAGACCAGAGAGGCTAAGACCGCATTGACTCAGTGCGGTATTCAGCCTCTCTGGTGTCAAGTCTGACTTTGAAAAAAAAAAAAAAAAATCCAAAATCAGACAGAGTGTTGAGACCAGAGAGGCTAAGACCGCATTGACTCAGTGCGGTATTCAGCCTCTCTGGTGTCAAGTCTGACTTTGAAAAAAAAAAAAAAATCCAAAATCAGACAGAGTGTTGACACCAGAGAGGCTAAGACCGCATTGACTCAGTGCGGTATTCAGCCTCTCTGGTGTCAAGTCTGACTTTGAAAAAAAAAAAAATAATCCAAAATCAGACAGAGTGTTGAGACCAGAGAGGCTAAGACCGCATTGACTCAGTGCGGTATTCAGCCTCTCTGGTGTCAAGTCTGACTTGAAAAAAAAAAAAAAAATCCAAAATCAGACAGAGTGTTGAGACCAGAGAGGCTAAGACCGCATTGACTCAGTGCGGTATTCAGCCTCTCTGGTGTCAAGTCTGACTTTGGAAAAAAAAAAAAAAATCCAAAATCAGACAGAGTGTTGAGACCAGAGAGGCTAAGACCGCATTGACTCAGTGCGGTATTCAGCCTCTCTGGTGTCAAGTCTGACTTTGAAAAAAAAAAAAAAAAATCCAAAATCAGACAGAGTGTTGAGACCAGAGAGGCTAAGACCGCATTGACTCAGTGCGGTATTCAGCCTCTCTGGTGTCAAGTCTGACTTTGGAAAAAAAAAAAAATCCAAATCAGACAGAGTGTTGAGACCAGAGAGGCTAAGACTGCATTGACTCAGTGCGGTATTCAGCCTCTCTGGTTTCAAGTCTGATTTTGGAAAAAAAAAAAAAAAAAAATCCAAAATCAGACAGAGTGTTGACACCAGAGAGGCTAAGACCGCATTGACTCAGTGCGGTATTCAGCTTCTCTGGTGTCAAGTCTGATTTGGAAAAAAAAAAAAAAAACAACCAAAATCAGACAGAGTGTTGAGACCAGAGAGGCTAAGACCGCATTGACTCAGTGCGGTATTCAGCCTCTCTGGTGTCAAGTCTGACTTTGGAAAAAAAAAAAAAAATCCAAAATCAGACAGAGTGTTGAGACCAGAGAGGCTAAGACTGCATTGACTCAGTGCGGTATTCAGCCTCTCTGGTTTCAAGTCTGATTTTGGAAAAAAAAAAAAAAAAAATCCAAAATCAGACAGAGTGTTGACACCAGAGAGGCTAAGACCGCATTGACTCAGTGCGGTATTCAGCTCTCTGGTGTCAAGTCTGATTTTGGAAAAAAAAAAAAAAACAACCAAAATCAGACAGAGTGTTGAGACCAGAGAGGCTAAGACCGCATTGACTCAGTGCGGTATTCAGCCTCTCTGGTGTCAAGTCTGACTTTGGGAAAAAAAAAAAAAATCCAAAATCAGACAGAGTGTTGAGACCAGAGAGGCTAAGACCGCATTGACTCAGTGCGGTATTCAGCCTCTCTGGTGTCAAGTCTGACTTTGAAAAAAAAAAAAAAAAAATCCAAAATCAGACAGAGTGTTGAAGGACCAGAGAGGCTAAGACCGCATTGACTCAGTGCGGTATTCAGCCTCTCTGGTGTCAAGTCTGACTTTGAAAAAAAAAAAAAAATCCAAATCAGACAGAGTGTTGAGACCAGAGAGGCTAAGACCGCATTGACTCAGTGCGGTATTCAGCCTCTCTGGTGTCAAGTCTGACTTTGAAAAAAAAAAAAAAAATCCAAAATCAGACAGAGTGTTGAGACCAGAGAGGCTAAGACCGCATTGACTCAGTGCGGTATTCAGCCTCTCTGGTGTCAAGTCTGACTTTGAAAAAAAAAAAAAAAATCCTAAAATCAGACAGAGTGTTGAGACCAGAGAGGCTAAGACCGCATTGACTCAGTGCGGTATTCAGCCTCTCTGGTGTCAAGTCTGACTTTGAAAAAAAAAAAAAAAAAATCCAAAATCAGACAGAGTGTTGAGACCAGAGAGGCTAAGACCGCATTGACTCAGTGCGGGTATTCAGCCTCTCTGGTGTCAACGTCTGACTTTGAAAAAAAAAAAAAAATCCAAAATCAGACAGAGTGTTGAGACCAGAGAGGCTAAGACCGCATTGACTCAGTGCGGTATTCAGCCTCTCTGTGTCAAGTCTGACTTTGGAAAAAAAAAAAAAAAATCCAAAATCAGACAGAGTGTTGAGACCAGAGA